>NC_068985.1:109383414-109383947 GCF_001194135.2 Octopus bimaculoides
CACACATACACACACACACAAACACACATATACACATGTAAGCACATATGCATTAATGTATGTTTCTATCTAAACACATACATTCACATAAACAATACATTATAGTTTCGATGCGCCATACAGGTCAATAGAGTTCAATTTCAAAGTAAAACGTGAAGCAATATTATCTTCGCTTAATCTGTAAATAATAAGACATTTGTCTCGGCTGAAGATCTAAAGCATTGACTTAACAACAGATCGAACAGAGAGATAATTATGGCGGACTACTAAAAGCATAGAAAGTACTTTGCTCCCACAAATCATTGATTTTCCCGGTAGCTAGACAGTATTGAGATAAAGGTTCAATACCCGATTTTGTTAATATATTTAATGTTCTAGGTATTGTCATTATTATTATCATCCTCGCTGTCTCTATTGCTGTGGTGTTCTTCGGTTATTTAACTGGGTTGATGTTAGGAAAAATTTCTGATATCATATAATGCTTTGATAAATTTCATGGTTGCAGGCAACGAGATGGTAGAACACCGGTTAAA
>NC_068985.1:109383957-109386065 GCF_001194135.2 Octopus bimaculoides
TGCTTATCGCATTTCCTCCAACTTCACGCTCTGAGTTCAAATTCCACCGAGGGCAACTTTGCATTTCATCCTTTCGAGGTGAATAAAATAAGTACCAACGGAGTACTGTAGTCAATGTACTCGAATTACCCTCTCTCCTGGATTATTTTGGTACTAGAAGGCGATGAGCACAAATTTTACCGTGGTCGACTTTGTCTTTCATACCCTTTTTGGGTTCGATGGAATAAGTACCAGTTGGGCACTGGCGAGAATGTAATTGATTAGCAATCTCCTCAAAAATTTCAGACATTTTTGATGAAAATTCTTAGCAGCAGTTATTCTGGCTGTTCAAATGCCGTCTAGGTAGAGTTTGCCTGTCATCAATTGAGAGTAGATAAAAAAATACCAATTGAGCATGGGTGACGATGTAATCGATTAATCTTGAACCATAAGATTGATTGCCTTGTGCTAAAAATTAGAAAGAATTATTATCATTAAAGCGACGAGCTGGTAGAATCTTTTTTAGCACACCGGACAGAATTCTTAGCAGAATTTCGTCAGGCTTTACATTTTGAGATTAATCTCTACCTAGGTCAGCTTGGCCTTTCCTCCTTTCGGAATCAATAAAATAAGTTCCAGTTGCGTACTGGTGTCGATGTAACTAACTACCCTGTCCCCGAAATGTTAGACCTCTTGACAATGATACAAACGCTTATTTTTCTCCTTATTGCTGTTCTTGCATGTGCTATTTCACATTCATTTATATGTAAACATTCATGTATATATTTGCTCCGAGGTTCACTCTTCCTACAAAGAATTATTTCACATTCTCGCAGTTTTCAAATTTCTAAAGATATCCACACACACCCACACACACACACCCCCCCACACACACACACACTTGCACACGCATACACGCGCGTACTCACACAGTGAAACAGACGGATACACATGTAAGTATCTCGGTTATAATTGTAATGCCGCCGAGGAGACTTTGCATTTCTTTTTTTCGACTCGATGAAATAGATACCAGTTGTGTACTGGGATCGATATAGCTTGATTAATAATTGATTTAGATTCGAACGGCCCTGGAATGTGTCGCTCCTCTACACCCACCTCTATACAGGTTATACAGCAAGTCCAAAACTGCCGCTTTCATAAAAGTATTACCTGTGGCAAGCCGCCCGCCGCCATCTAGCTCCCAAACTCGAGATCACCTTTACCAATAGCTACTTATTCAAACTCGGCTGCCATTACTCACGTCTTGCGTCTCCAATACAATTAACAACTTCTACCACAACCATTTACTCTACCTCTGCAATACATAATACAAAGATAATAATAGCAGCAACCACACGCAGGAACGAACCTACAACTCTTATAGCCACTATACAACAACTAATTCAAACTCATACATTCTAACAGCAATAAACCAACAACCGACAGACAGACATCAGGTCACAATCGCAAAGGTCCCTTGATAGATAAACATCAGACATTATGAATGATTGGACAAATAAAGGAGAAAATGTCAGGGTCTAGAGTAAAGGCTGCTTGGTCTGCCTACTTGTCTGAATTACTAGTTATTTAGCAGACTGGACGATGTAGATGTGTTAAAAGAAAAAGGATAATTGCAGCCTTGTTGGCTCTTAGTTCCAATATTCGTTTGCAAATTACTGCTTTCTGATCGTAGTTAATATGTTTTCTTGCTTATAGGCCTCTGACATTTGGCGCCTTACTTTTTTTTTTATCATTATTATGTTGCTCCGATTTGTGATTAATTCTCTTTCGATATCAAAGTTACTCGGAGCCAAACATATATATTGCTCTCATTAACTGTCCCTCATTCCCTTTCTCTGTCGCGGTCTATCGCTTTCTGCCACTCTTCTGCCAACATCCACTGTCTCTTTCACTTACATTCACTACTTGCGCGCGTGTGTCTGTGTGTGCGTGCGTGTGTATGTGTGCACGCACGTGCGTTGTGTGTGTGTGTACGCACGCGTCTATATAAATACATCAATCTGTGTGCATCAATCTGTGTGAACGTATATTTGGATGTATGTGTGTGCATATATATACGTTTTTGTGTGTGTATGTATACATACATACATATATATATATATATATAT
>NC_068985.1:109386209-109388758 GCF_001194135.2 Octopus bimaculoides
ATATATACATACATACATACACATACATATTTATACATATATATAAAGAGAGGGGGAGAAAGAGGAAGCGAGAGGAGTGTTCTCTTTATCACGTTGATCTGACTGTATATATGGTGTGCGTGTATGCGCGCACCTGTGTTCTGTATGTCCACACCATGTTGAGTGTGAGTGCGCGCGCATTTGCACACGTAATATATTAGGCTTAATTTTTAATTAGGAATTAACGTTTTTCCAATAAGAGATCAACCTGTGATTAATATACATTTAGTTCTGTGTGTCGAAAGGTGTTGATTTACATCGTCGAGGCTAACTAATAAAGATGGCATTGTATGTTCAAATCATATTTTAATGTCCAATAATAATGTTTAAAGACATCATTGTGGACAGTAGCAGCAGAAGGTATTAATTAATTTGCTTGACATCTATTTGAAAAAAATGATTTGCAAAATCTGACTCCGTTATTCTGACTGGTAATTTTCCAGTTTTCACATTTGTGTTTGGAGTTCATGAATATGTTTAATTAATTTTAAACAAACATTTTCTGATAACGATATTAAGCAATTTTAATTGAAAGATTTGTGATTTTCGGTGTCACTCGATATCTTGCCACCTTTGGCTACAGTGGAGTAAATGTTCGTGGGAATGAGCAAACGGACTATGTATTGAGATTTAGTCTCAAGATCGTGTTCCCAACTGCACAGAAAGCAGAGACAGAGAAAACAGAATAAGGGGGTGGCACGTTTGATATGGTTGGACTTCGAAGAACAGTTACGGTAAGAATCAACTTGTTGGATTTGTAGAAAGCAGTGGTGATGATAATGTGATTCAAGAAATGTATATCCAGAAAATGGAAGGTGGAATAGTGGACGACAAAGGAAAAATACAAAAGAAGGGTGAAAGATCTGATCAAACGAGTGAATTTTGCGTAATTTGAAGTGAGAGGTATAAATCCTTTAAAAAAGCATGTCATTTTAGCTTCACGATATTCCTCCTTTACCCCACATCCTCTCTTATTGCTCTGCATCAAAAAATGTCGGGCCTAACTGTTGAATATTTTCATACATCTTCTAAGTACGGGGAGATAAATAAGTAGTTTGTATGTAATTATAATGTAAGCAAATTCGTACGCTGCTTAGTTGGTCCCTGTCAATTGCACGTTGATTCAAAACCACAAAAGGATATCTCTCATTTCAAATTATCAAAGAGAAACCATTGTGTTGTGTACTGTCAAAGAATTGACGATTCCCTTACTACATGCTTATGGAGGCTAAAAATAAACCCTTATGTCAGAGTGTATCCATTGTATATATTGTTATATGCTGCTCGTCTCTCAGGTGATGTACAGAACATTGGTAAACTCTCCCTGGTTAAGGTTCTGATTAAAAATGTAACTAATTCCATTGACTCCAATGTTTACATTTTCATGTTTTTTTTCCCATGAAAATCAAAAACTCCGTAGAGAAGATCCCTTTGTTTACAGAGATACTAACAGTGTATGTGTGCTAAAAGACATAAGGATAATTTACATTTTTAACATTGATTAGATGGCCTTTTGATATTTTACTGTATTTGGTCAGACTGAAATTAGCTAGTTTAGGTTTTTATGTTTCCCCTTATGCAACCAAATCCATTTTAGAATTTATGATGAAACCATTAATTTAATCATAAACGTTATATTGATTACTAAATCTACATGCCAGAGGTTATATTGCTGATTACCCGAAGTGAGTGATATACGTATGTTGTATCTGGCTCAGAACTGGCAAACTACATATTCTTGTAGTAAGAGATGAAGGTATTGTGTATATGGTACGTGATTTGAGAAGTACATTGTAGACAAAGTGATCATTTTAAGCACAAGGTCGAACAGCAACTGAGAACCTTGTCCTTGAAACTTCTGATTTTCCCGCGTTTTCATATTTACATCGATAGTTTCGCGGGCAAAATCACCGAAATTTTCTATTCATCGTACCCCTGGCAATTAGGCCGATGTCACCTAATATACTCTGGCCTATATCTCAGAACACAACTACACGGTTTAAGTTCTAAACTCCGCTGTACAGTTAAAATTATAAAGAAAATAGCAGTGAAGTGCAGGGTTAATTAACAATTTTACTGTGTCTACAGATATATATATTTTACCCAAACAAGGTCGTTTTCTTATCTCGCTTCTCTAATAATCAGGAGAAAAAGGAATGACGATGACCCTTGGAAAGCCCTCTCTGCCTTTTGAGGAAGTGATATCTAGGTATACTGAACAAGAAGTCTGGCCCCAAACTATGCAACAGAGAGTGTGAGTTTTTCTCACGTTATGAATAATTATAAGATAGTAGTCTCACAGTGGTAAGTATTCTTTCTCTGATGGAAGTCTATCAAGACAAGAAACAATACATATCAATCCTATCTTTCCTGTACATCTAAGAAATAAAAAAAGAACGCGATGTCAACAGATGATGTATTTTAAAAACAGATGTTTAATCTAAGATTATATAATGTAATGTGTGCATGCATACATATGCAGTGTATACATATATATATATATACATATA
>NC_068985.1:109388834-109391991 GCF_001194135.2 Octopus bimaculoides
TATACATATGTATATGTATGTACATATATATATATATACATATAAATATAAATATATATGTATGTATATGTATGTACACACACACATGTATGGATATATATATATATATATATATATATATATACATACATAGATATGTATATATATACATACATGCATACATACATAAAGAGAGAGATAAAAAATATGAGGAGTACATTATACACACACACACACACACACATACACACATACACACACACACACGGAAATACAAAAAGTGTAATCGACTGACGCAGATTAGGTTTTGTTAGGTTTCATCGGTATATTCCAAAGAAATTTATGTTATACACACAAACATATACACGCACACACATAGATATATATTTATATACACGCTAGACACTCACACACACGCACACTCATATATGTATATATATCTGATATATATACATATGTGTGTGTTTGTTTGTGGTTGTGTATTTGTATATGCGTGCGTTTCTGTGTGTGTTTATGTGTGTGTGTGTGTGTGTGTGTGTGCGCGTGTGTGTGTGTGTGTGAACGTGCATATAACTGCACATTGAGCCTCTATATCCAATCAGTGTCTAAATCCGAAAACAGCCCGAAGGAAACGTAGCTTAGAAAATATAAAGACTAAAAAGAAGTCACTGTTATAGCGTTGTAATGAAATTCTTAACCGACAGGAAAGCTCACTCGAGATGGAGAGAGGGGTAAATTCTAGGATTACAGAAGAGGCTGGAGGAATTGTGAAATGCCTATATGGTATTGAAAAATGTCATGATTATGAGAACAGTTTTTGCATGATTTATTTTTCTTAGTTTCCATTTGAGGAACGCTAACGTTAAGTAGATATGAAGCTGTTAATGTTAAGCAAGCATTATGTTGTGTACAAGAGTGGTCCTCAATCTGTTTTACATCTCGGTGCAACAGACTGCAACAGACTGCATGCTCTTGCGCTTAACAAAACACAATGAAGTGCATAGTATATAATTTAAATATGACACTTATACAATATATATGATCAATATCGAACACACATACACAAGGTATGCGTTCTGCCAGTTCGTGAGAAGGCTGTGATTTATAGGCAAAAGAGACCATATCCTCGTCAATTAGCATAATGGGAGGACCTGGAAATCATAGACAAACGAAACAACTGACAGCACGTCCTGTTGCAGGAGTGGTAGACTTTAATGTTTCGTCATATTTGTGACTTGTCAATATCGCGTACCCGAAACGAGACCTGGGGTAAGCTAAATCGCTGTCTATGACTATATGGAAAATGCTATGAGAACTATGTGCTGGTAGTCATAGGCAGCGATGTTTCTTCGTCTGGCCACGCTTCGTGCACGCAGTATTGACAAGTCACAAAAATAACGAAACATTAATGCCTATAGTTGTTGTAACGGGACCTGATATATGTTATCTCGCTTGTCTATGACTTCCAGGTGTTTTAACACCAGGCGAATATGAGAATATGCTCTCTTACGCCTACAAATCACACCCTGCCCAAAAACTGGCAAAACACATGCCTTATGTTTGTGTGTTCGATGTCGTTTATATCTCTTTGGCTGCTTCTCGTTCATATATGAATGTAATTCATATATCAGATATGTAATGCATATATAATTCAAAAACACCCTAGAGACTGCGAATCTCAATAAGATAGAACCTTTTTAAAATTTCTTCTCTTCTTGCGGCCTGGTACCAACTGATCCACGGCCAGTTACTGGTTCGCGGCCCGATGGTTTTGTCACTTCTGTACAGGATATCTTTATCATGTCTTATGTAAGGAATATTCGACTTTCGGAATGTTAAACAGGCAAAAGTGGAAATAGAGGTAAAAATTTAAAGACCCCTGGTCAAGAAACTAACCACTTTATTATATTAACACGTGTGTGTGTGAGTGTGTCTGTGTTTGTATTCTAGTACTAACTGGGACGAAATGATTGTCTAGAGTATATTCAAGTTCTTTATTCCTATTTATGACATTGATATTCGGGGGTCAAGGGGGCCCAGATGAAATGATTGTTTAAAAGAGAGCGTTATAATTTTCCGTGTTCCTTATGGTATTGATACTCTGGGACAAACTGCCTTGATGTTAAGTGGACGAGAAAGTGTAACACCTTGTTCTAAAGCTTTGATGAGTTTTTCAATCGTGCGGTATGATTCGCAATTAGACAAATTTGATAGTCTGTGTTTTTTAACAATGCTGTCAGTTTAAATTTCATTATTCAAAGATTTTATTAACTAATATTATCAAAAGTATTACAAATAATCTGTAGTAACAAAGCTGAATAGATGGAAAATCTATATTTTTACCGCATAGTTTACTGCGTTTGTATTAGTATTCTACATACATACCCATGCGTGATTAAGGTCTTACAGCTATTAGAATTTTTAAACAATACATATTATTTAGTATTATGATTGTATGGTTTATGATAAACTAACTGAGAACTTAAACAGAATCGAGATTTGTTGTAGAGAAGGATTTTTCACAAGATGCTTGTTTCATACAATAATATGGCGAAGACAGGCTGGTGGGAATTTCTGTCCATTTAGTTGGAACGTAAAAGGAAAATAAAATTCACGGAAATAATTTGTTTTGAATATAGATGCTACATAGAAAGACGAATAGCTGAATAAATGTTTACTGAAACAATATATACATAGCCTTGAAGGTGACACAGTGCGTTTATACTGTTCACACATTTTGAAGTTTACAAATATTTCCCTTGAAATATAGAAAACTTCTGAACAATGGAAGAATCTATAAGAACTTCATAGTTTGTAGATTAATCTAAGCAATGAAAATATATTACAGCTGTGTGTTTAAAAAAGAAAACATGTAACGTTTTAGTCTATCTCCTAAATTCATTATATTTGCTAATTAACGTTGTCGTCGTTGAATTTATATTTTAGAGTAGCTCCCAGCAAGTTCAGTTAATTTGGTTTGATAATTCTATTTATTGCTGGCAAACTGACATCAGAAATAAACAAAAATTTCATATTAAAGAGTAAAAAACCCAAAAAAAAACAATCAAAATTCTTCTTGTTTATTGCTTTAGAAATAATTCTAAAATATTCCCTAGATTCTATCAAAGATGTCGACAATTATTTTACTAAATAACAAACATTCGCTTTAGATTTTAAT
>NC_068985.1:109392277-109396201 GCF_001194135.2 Octopus bimaculoides
ATTTATGTTTTCTCCATTTACTTCTCTTCTTTTTTATTGTACATAATCAGCAGCATTCGCGAGGAAAACAACATACTCTTAATCATCATCAACAACTGAAATTAACACACACCAGTATTCAGCTCCGACTCTTTACATAAGGATGTCACACCCTGCCTGGGTTAGCATCCTTTCCAAGAAGTTTCAAATATCGGGGAAACGGTCAAAGTATTATAATTAAAGGTGATAGGCTGGCTGCATCGTTAGTACGCTGGGCGAAATGTCTACGGTATTTCGTCAATTATTATTATTATTATTGTTCAGTAGTTTTATTTTTATAACGTGCGTTCACTTCACTACCGAGCGCAGCTCTGTGTGCCTTGGGTATGTGCTGTGGTTTGCTGTGGTGCTCTTATGTTTACTGTATTGAAAGTGTTTTGCGTAGAATGTGTGCAGTACCCAGTAGTGCAATTTTCTGTATGTTATATATATTTGTAAGTCCTGGTGTTTTTGTTATGTATTTGTCTGAATATTTTTTTATTATACCTAAGGTACCTTCTATGATAGGAATTGTTTCTGTTTATCTTTATTATTATTATGTTTAGCGGTATTTCCTTTGCCGCTACGATATGAGATGAAACTCCGCCTAGGTCCCCTTTAATCCTTTCGAGATCGATTAAATAAATACAAGTTACGTATTGGCGTCGATGTAATCAACTTAATCCCTTATTCCAAATTTCAGGCTTTGTGCCTATAATAGAAAGGATTATTATTTTTCCTTCGTTACACAGTGTAGGTAAAAATGTACCGGAGTCATTAGTCATCTGTCAAGTCACAACAAGGACCTCAGACAGCTAATACTTTCCGTAAGATCTGCGATGTGCCCAATAAGGCTGCCTTTTGCAAGACATCAATCCTGCATGGGATTTCCAGTTGCCTTAAAATGTCTTGATGCTTCAATGGGATTGAACTCAACGCTCCGATCATCACTGGTATCACTTTAACATTACCCTCTCACGTTCCATAGTCTTGCCATTTCCACTTCCAATTCGGAGTACTTGGTGATTTTTTCAACCTCTTTACTCACAACATTCATGTCATTTGGTATGGCTACATCAATGATCTGACAGTATTTGTATCTCTTATTCAATATGACAATAACCGGCCGACGATGTTCAATTACACGATCCGTCTGAAAATCATAGTCCTAGAGTATCGTTACTTTTCCATCCCCCTACATAACTTTACTTGGTACCTGCTCATACCAGTTCTCTGTTATTTCATATTGGTATTTACGACATAAGAGCCAATGAAAATATACACGCACTTTATCGTGGCGATGCTTCTATTCTTTTTGTGCAAGGCTCCGACATCAACTTACCAAGTGGATCATATTTTCCACACTCTTTCTACAGAGTCCGCAATTTTCGGTGTCAGAAGTTTTATAGATGTTATACTTCACTGAAATAGTAGCGAGAGTCTGTTCTTGTGCAGCAATGATCAGGCTTTCGGTGGTACGCTTCAAATCACCTCGCTCAAGCCATACCTACGATGCTCGATTATCCTTAACGTCTTATGTATTCATTTCAAACTCTCCATGCATTCTCATTTCAAGAAGGTCTTCTTTTCGCTTCTCCTGAGCTCTTTGTTTCAATTCTTTCTTGCCCCTCATTTCATCTGCATTTACACCCATATCTTTCGCGGCATATTGCAGCAGGTCTTCATTACTATTTATCAAATACTCGAATACTCGGCAAGCGTTCTCCTTTCACTCCTTATACAAAGATCTAAACTAATTAGTCCTCTACCACCATTCTTTCTTTTCATATGCAGTCTGTTTACGTTTGCTTTAGAGTGTAGCGCCCCATGCAGCGTCATCAACTTTCTCGTCCTTCTATCCAGTGTTGATATTTCCTCCTTAGTCCATTTGAGGATGGACGCACTATATCTGACCACCTCAACTGCCCAGATATTCATTGCGGTAATCAAATATTTGGTATTTAGGATTTTTGTGCCTTTAACCAGCCGCACACATGCGCACATGACCCGATGGTGTGCAGGATGGTAACATGAAGCATCAACAAGGCGCCAGCAAAAATTTTAATGTTCTTCTCATTTCCTCTGCCAAATTGGACAAAAAAGATTTTCATGAAATATTATACGCTACTTACAATACATAATTAGTGTCAATATTTTATCGTCAGAAAATGGTCTAAATCAAAGATAAAACCCAGTGCAGTATACTCATATCTCATTGATCTGCATTTTGGGTGTGCCCATAGTCGGCCTCTGAAATTTCTTTTAGTCAACAGCAATTCGTAGATCCTGGTTAATATTTGTTGCAAATTTGGAGGAAAACGACGGGATACTCTTCAGCTTACGGGCTTTAACGCTGCAAACAATGCGGTTTATCTTTCCCTGGGCGTGCATTAGGAAAGACGTTGAAAGCATTTTTTACCCATGAATCCACGAACGCTATGTAAAGCATTTGTAAAATTTCGTTAAAATCGGTTGGTGGACCTTGAGTTTTAACGACATGAGAAACACACAGACAGACACACATCCTGTGTTTAATATATATATATAAATTACTATGATGAATGATTTGTAAGTTCCTTATTCTAATTGGATTGTATCGCTTGAGGAAAAACAAATTTTTAATTTTAATTTTTTTATTTTTATACTGAATCCTTTGTAAGTTTCTTGTAGTGAGACTTAAAGTTTGTTATTTTAATTCTATAATAAGGTGGGCTTTTGGGAAAAAAAATTAGTGGATTAATTCATAATATTTCGTATTAGATCCAGTGAAAATATTTGTATTTACTATAAAATAGATCATTATATTCATAAATATTAAATATTAATTATGGGTTAAAAATAAGCTATCTTCATTATGCTAAATGATTATGCTTTATAAATACATTCATTTAATTTATTAATTAATGATAATAATCATGGTAATAATAATATATGAATAATTTTACATAATGCCATATTGTGATCAAAAACATTTATTTCCGTGTAAGTATTTCTGATCTTTTTTTTTTTTTTTAATAGCTAATTTATTTATAAATGTATATACTTTTACTTAGAAGAATATATATTTTTTCCTCTGATAAACTAATTTAGTATTCGCTCTAGAAATTGTGCAAGTATGAATAAGTAGATTACAACAATTATTTTATACAAATATATATTTGTGAATAATTGTAAATATGTGTATTAATTGTGATACAAACTAAGCTTAATAATTTTAATAATTTTTAAAATAATTTTGTGTACTTTATAGCTTGTATTCTTATTGCAATAATCTAATTTAGTTACTTCTGAAAGACAGTAAAATTTTGAAATATATCATTTATAGTTTATGATCGCTTCATCTAAAAAATAACATAGGTTACATTCATCGTAGATCTATATCTTATGTTTGTATTTTTGTTTATTTACATTTACGAAATTCCCCCTTCGACAATTTACGTAAATAAGGACCATTATTTGTTAGTTATTTTCAATAGTATTTATTCCAATAACTTCTAATTTAGTTACTTCTAAAAGACTTGGTAAAATTTAGATATTTCTTATTTATATTTATAGTTTATTATTTCTTTATCTAAGAAATAATATAAGTTATAATTATCGAAGATCCATGTCTTTGTTTATTCTAATCAGTATTTTGCAATCTGGCAGTTCTTTTACATGTAATTCCGCCTGTCTTTTAAATCAAAACACTGAAGAGACTTGAATACATAGATATGACTTGTTTATAAATCAAATGTTATGTATAAGCCGAAACAAATTGTGGGCCTTTTTGTTTTTATAATATTTTTTATGTTATTTTATATCGTATTTATAGTATATTATATTATAATATGAATAAATTGTTAGATTATCAATTGTATTTCTCTATTTAATTTATTGTTTATATATATATATATATATATATAT
>NC_068985.1:109396360-109408185 GCF_001194135.2 Octopus bimaculoides
AGTAAAAGAATTAAAGAGTACAAGAATAACACTCATACATACATATATACATACATACATACATACATACATGCATACATACATACATACAGACATATATATATTTGTATATGTGCGTATGAATATATGTATTATATATACATGTATATATGTGTGTGTGTGTGTGTGTGTATGTATGTATGTATGTATGTATGTATGCATATATGTATGTATGTATGTATGTATGAGTGTTATTCTTGTACTCTTTAATTCTTTTACTTGTTTCAGTCATTTGAATGCGGCCATGCTGGAGCACCGCTTTAGTCGAACAAATGGACCCCAGGAATTATTATTTGTAAACCTAGTACTTATTCTATCGTTCTCTTTTGTCGAACCATTATTTTACGGGGATGTAAACACATCGGTTGTGAAGCGATGTTGGGGGGACAAACACAGACACACAAACATACATACATATATATATACGTATATCCGACGAGCTTCTTTCAGTATCCGTCCACCAAATACATTCACAAGGCTTTGGTCGGCCCGAGGCTATAGTAGAAGACACTTGCCCAAGGTGCCACGCAGTGGGACTGAATCCGGAACCATGTGGTTGGGAAGCAAGCCATTTACCACACAGCCACTCCTGCGCTCATGAGTGTGTATATTTTCTTCAAGGAAACGCTTCACACTCGAAGTCTAGGCTTACTAGCCAGCATCAATGAGTGCGACAAGAGCTAGTAAACCGAAATTCCAAAGTCCCTATTAACCTTTTTCTTTGATAAGTGTATATTCTACTAAAGTTTATTGAATAATCCTTCAATTTAATGTAAAAATGTTTAATAATGCCACAGTAAGAGAAATGGAAATAAAGAAGAGGATATAGTGAAATGCAAACAAATTCCAAGGTAACTGACCAACTATGAACAAAATCCAGAACGACAGGCCTATATAAATGAAATAAGAATAGTAATGCTGGAAGCTGTATATGCCAATCAACAAAATCACTACAAGCCACGTCAGTGACCAGGTTACAGTCGCTGCAAGGAATATTTTGGCAATAAGTAATATATTTAAAAATGAAGTGAACAGCATTTGTGTATTTTTGAATGACTAATATGTGTCTTCTATGCTGTAATCGTGTAAGCTTCAATACATGGTCACCGATCAAATCACATGCCAAGTACATCTACCTCAATAGTCTCCCTCTTTTATTTCTCGCGCCCAACTCCTGAATCTAACTTACCTCAACACCACCACCTCGTGTTGCTCGTTGCTTACAAAAAATATCTGACCATTTACCATGTGTATTAATAACAGCTCTATCATATAAAATCGGTTTTTTAGTAGCTCACAAAAGCGTCAGTTTCTAGCTAGATAAAGTCGTGCATTAGCAAACAAAATAGTTTGAAAGCATAAATGTGCAGCAGTAGAATGAGCTATAAGGTCTACCAAACATTAAATTTAATAACGTTTACTTATTTACTAAAACTATTTCTTAGAAACATAAAATATATAAAATAACAAAAAAACTTTCGCGATTGGAACTTTATTCAGTGTCAGCCTTGTGGCTGATACAAACACTTGCGTTGTTTAGTATTTGTGTGCAACATTATTTGCGATAACGTTCACCTTTATTTACGTTATCAAGATAACTGTGAGCTTTTGGTATTAAGTTAGCCAAATAAAGCTAGATTCAACACGATAAGAAGTGGGAAAAGCAATAATATGATCATTGTAAATGTTCAATATTTATGTTGTTAAAATGAGTCCAAACAATGCTATAAGAAGTTTATATGCACATGACCGTATGCCTGGGAGTTACATTTGTGTGTGGTCCTTTCAGAAAGTTTTGTGACCTTAAGAGGTCTCATATTTATCATGTAGTCTATATAATGTGGTATGGACCCACTGCTTGAAAATTACTGATCAAAGTCATAGATAGTTATTTATTTTTATATATGAAGAATATTTATTTGTTTTAAATACCACTACTTCTAGTTCTTGTTAAACCTTGGGTAATTTCAGATGAAGAAAACCCACAAGCAAAGACATTTAAACAACGACAGTCTGTTTGTTTGTTTTTTTGGTGGGGGTGTTAGGTATACTAAACTGCATAATCTAATGTATCCATTTTGTAATTGGATTTAGTTGCCATTTTTAACAAGTTACATCGTGGTTTCTTCATTGACCCGTATTCAGGGTGCCTTGAATTGTTACCACGTGATTTCATAGCACAACATGCGTTATTATCGAGCAAGATTTTTTAAAAATACATTTTGTTATTCTATAGTAGTGAATACAACCTGAATAATATCTGTGCAGTGTCTAGTGTCACTTATTTTCGGACACTTGACATTTCTTTCTGTAATATCTCTCCTGTATAAAGTTCTTTTTTTAATGTGCAGATTTCAACCTTCACATCTTTATATATAGGTCTTAATACTCTCTTTATTTCTTACAGATATATTGTCATGTGTTAAGTGAGATTTTCTGGCTCTCGACGAATATCAACAAAGCAGTTTCAAATACAGAAATTCAATTCTTGCATTAAGAGCAAGAAGGCAAGGTCGCTTCAGAATAAATTTTACAGACACCGTAGTGCCATGAGCTAAGGCAAAAAGATTGAGAAATTATTGTATGCCCAAATCATTATTATACTTTTAGATTCAAGCTGAACAGATGCTACCGTATGCTAAATGAATTTGTATATGATTCTGGTCCGCTATGTAGTTCGATGTACCTCTTATTAGGAAGAAATATCAGGTGGTTTTACTTATGCAGTGGCTACATTAGAGCAGGACGGCTGATGGACAAGACTGAGCGTATTAACGGTGAAGTGATCTCTCACTGGCCAAGTGCAAATTAATTTCATTTCATCGGAAAGAAATTTTCTGTGAAGTAAGGAATAGCAGCATTTGAGAAACATTTGTTTTTTCATTTTGATGTAGTTATGTTATTGAATCATTCCCTATTTCTTTGGCGGAAAGTAATACAAGACACGTGGCTTTCCTTGATAGTGAATCTTTCACTTGCAATTTGGCTTGTATTGTTATTGGTATATACGATTGTCTCACCGTATAGTTTCTTGTTCAACCCATATATATATATATATATATACATATACATATATATATATATGCGTATGTGTGTGTATATGTATGTTTATATGCGTATATGCATTTACGTATGTATGTATATATGCATTTACGTATGTATGTATACATGCATTTATGTATGTTTGTATATATCCATATATGTATGTATACATGTGTGCTGGTATGTATTTATCAGTGTATGTATATGAAAACATTGACTGGAGAATCCACAGATCACTGGTGTTACAACTAAGCAACCATCTGAATAAAAATTTGCTATATGCAACAGTAGCATTATTAGATTAAAATAGCTATTTGCGCATTATGCTTGATGCAGATACAAATATATATATATATATATATATATATATACGCACACATATATATATATATATTTACAGATTTATCTTTATAGATAGACATGCATATACATAGTATATATACTGTACATATATATGTATTTATATATTAGTACATGCGTGTGCATGTATGTGAAAAAATTCTATATCATATTTTCGTATTATATACGTAAGCGTATATCTGAAAGTGTGTGTATAGATTTATATATGTATGTCAGTCTGTGTGTGCCTATGTGTGTGTGTGTGTCTGTGTATGTGTATGTGTATTTTAGTGTGTTTCTATATGTGAGCGTGTGTGTGTGAGTGTGTGTGTTTGTCTGTGTGCGTATGTTCGTGCAGGCGTGTACTTATATGTATCTGTGCACATATATGTACATACGTCTATGTTTCCATACAAGTTTCTACACAAATGTGTATACGTATTTGCATATATCTACTTAATTTTGTGGGCCTATGTATGGGTGTCTTATATATGTCTGACTAGGCGTATCTATATGTTGATATATATATATATATATATTATGTATATGAACAAGTGTTAAAGTTGTTAGCCGAGCACAACCACTAGAGAATAACTCCGGGGTAAAATGATGGTGACCAGTGTTCTATTCACAATGTAGTTAACTCCCTTGGTATTCACACCAAAGTGTTCCAAGAGACACAGGAGAAATTATTTATCTCTTAATAATGTAATAGCTTAAGGGTTGTTTACGATATTGAAACCAAGGTTTGCTGCAATATTTGCAATGATATTTAAATACAATTCTTCGCAGTAGCAACAAATAAATTTTGCAAAATTACTTAGCAGCAAAAACTCCACCTGGCAGTGTAATCATCATAAATACCAATAGTAAATATACATGTAAGTATATTTGTTTGCACATGATGTGTGTGTGTGTGTGTGTGTGTGTGTGTGTATGCGCGCGCTTCAGCAAATGCTTATGTGTGTGAGTTTATATTTATAAATATATTTATGAGTATACATATGTTTTAGCTGCATGGTGTACAGACATACACACACGCACACACACATACACACACACACATAAAATTAGATATTGACAGAAGAATTGTTTTAAATAATGTTTCTAACATATTGCTCTATTGAATGAAATAATGCCTATACACAAAGTTATGAAATATTGTTCGTATATTAGTTGATAAAATCTACATCAACAATTGATCTTTCATGTTATTTACTAACATATTACAGCAAATAAAATATATAAAGCGCCAGAAAATAATGATTGTCTGTGTCTTCAAACACTTTTATTTCTGTAAGTTACTAGATGGGAGAAAGGCCATCGACCTTTGTATCTCCCGTCACACTCTTGAGATTGATGTGGCGGAAACCCAGTCTGAACATTCGTAAGTCAATATCTGTATGATGAACGTTAGCGAGTATTAATCGAGTTTGGTTCGAATGGCTTGCAAAGAGGTAAAATACGAAATGCGCTAGACGCCCAGAGATATTACTATAGTGGGGTTAAACCTGGTAGCTTTAAAAAGCCTTTAAATAGCCATTGGCGTGGCTATATGGTTAAGAAGCTTGCTTCTCAACAGCATGGTTTCTGTTTCAGTCGCATGACGAGCCACCTTCGGCAAGTGTTTCTACTAAAACGCCGGGCCGACCAAGGAGCCGTGAGAGGATTTCTTAGACGGAAACTGAAATTGTCTTGTGTGTGTGTGTGTGTGTGTGTGTGTGTGTGTGTGTGTGTGTGTGTGTGTGTGTGTGTGTGTGTGTGTGTGTGTGTGTGTGTGTGCGTGCGTGCGTGCGTGCATTTGTCCCCTACCACATCTTCACAACCGGTGTTGGTTTGTTTATGTCCTCATAACTTTGCGGTTTACCAAAGGAGAACGATAGAATAAGTGCCAAGCTTTAAAATAGCAATACAAAAAAATTACTACTGGGGTAGAATTATTCGACTAAACCCTTCAAGAGTAAACCCTTCAGCCCAACATGGCTGCGGAAAAATAACTGAAACAAATAAAAGATACAGGTTAATGACTGAAAAAAATATATATAAAAGGAAAAGATTAATTCGTCTGCTGTGAAGATACGAAGATTCTGAAGTTTGAAGTAATCCCCTATTCTGAAGTCTTAAGATACGCTTTCAAAGTACCGTAAAGGAAGTTCAGTTTCATTTCATCATAACGTTCTACCTCTCTCTACACTGTTTTCGAAGTAAGGCTTAATTCAACTTACCAGCACCCACCTCTCACCGTTGCGTATAAAATTATATATTGGATTAATCGCATATAAACAGTTTGACGCTTAAATGCTAAATGTATATTAGAGAACGAAGCTTTTTTGGAAATTCCCCTTGAGGGTTACAGTCGATAAGTAATATGCGACGATAACTAGATTAAATATATATATTTTTTCCATAGAAATATAAATCATGTTACGTAATATGTATTTATATTTCCAACATTATAGAAAATTTTCTTTCTGCTCCTGTATGTATTTGCATGTGTATGTTTGTTTGCAAGTATATACGCACCTGTGTGTCTGTGTGTATGTGTGTACGTGAATGCGTTTTTGTATGTTTTCTGATCCTAGCAGCTATACATGAAATTGCATGCACCACAGTGAGATATCCTTTTTTTTGTTTTTGCTTTTCTGAAGCATAGCTTTTATTCAGACATATTGTGTTGATTCCGAAAACAGCATTCTGACTGCCTGAGAAAAATTATATCGCTTGTATGTCTCATTTTGATCCACCGAAGATCTCTCCTGGCGAACACACATCCCTTATATAACGGAAACTGCAATAAACACAACAACACTGATCTTCCACTTCAACGCCCAATAACAAATTCTTCTCCTATCACCCCTCCCTTAAAATATTGGTTTCAAATTTTGGCACAAGGCCAGTAGTTTCGGGGCTTGGGGTAAGTCGAATATATCTACCCCAGTACTCAACTAGTATTTATTTCATCGACCTCGAATGGTTGAAAGGTAAAGTCGACCTGGGCGGAAACTTTCCTTGAAACATTGTTTCACTACATATCTCACGTTAAACCTGCAACGGGTTATTGCTCTCATATTTGGAGTAGTACTGGTAACACACACATGGATATTCTAGACTGCACGTATAGAAATGCTACTTAACTTTTGACACACGCTCTCTCTTCTCTTAGCTATTACTACTTTAACTGCAGTGGCCTCACGTGTATAACTTCTTCTCGAGTCCTCATATTATGACCCTCACCCCGCACTATACTAACAACGGCTATGAGCCTTTCTTTCTAAAATACCCGTCTCCTGGAATTCCATTCTCGCACATTTTTCTTGTAACTGTCAACATATACCTCTTCCATTGGAACGTTCACTTACCCGTATTTTGGAGGATCTGCATAAATGGTAGATACATCCTTATTCTAATAAAACAAACACATTTTTAAAAATATTGTATTATTGGTTATAATTGATCTTAATACTAAATAGGCACTTATTCATCGAACCTCAAGGAATGAAAAGCAGAACCAATATTTTACCTCAACGTACATTGACGTATTAAATAGCACAATATATTGCATTTGAATCTCTACTGGTTCTTCCTTCTATCACCTTTTATATTGCTATAATAACTGTCACATAACACGAAATAGCACAGCTTCATACTATAGAAAGCTATAATTATATATATTTGTATTGCAGTGTAATCATAGTGTGGCGATATTTCTAACGTAAGTATACTAAGCGTTGTAACTAATTGTTATAAGTAAACTAAGCGTTTTGCCCTTTCTTTATGTATTGCTGCTAATCATCCTCAATTATCTATCTTTTATCTTGTTTGTCATGGGACTGCGATAATGACAGGGCACTGCCTTGAAGATTTTAGTCGAAGAAATCGACACCAGTAGTTCTTCCTTCCTTCCTTCCTTCCTTCCTTCCTTCCTTTCTTTCTTTCTTTCTTTCTTTCTTTCTTTCTTTCTTTCTTTCTAATTTTACATCTGCTACTTATTTTACATCTGGTGTCTTTTGCCGAACTGTTAAGTTACAGGGACATAAAAAAAGCGTGACCGGTTATCAGGTGTTGGAAGAGGGAAAAACGCAAACACAAACACGTACACACACAAATACACACATGCAGAAACATACACACACAAACACACACACTCATATACACTCACTCACAAACACACATACACAAAGACACACACACACACACACATACACGCTCACTCACAAACACACAAAAACCCACGAAGATATACATGGACGACGGGCTTCCACAATTTCTGCCTATCAAATACAGTCGTAAAGCATTGGTTGGCCTGAGACAATAGTAGAAGATACTTGCCCAATTTTCCGCCTGGTGAGACAAAACCCAAAACCTCGATGTAGGAAAGCGAGCTTTTTAACCACAAACACCCGTCTCTGCGCCTATATCTGTTCATGTATATTAGTTAGATAAACCCATTGTTTATTGCAAGACTGGATATCCATAACAGCTTCAGCTTTAACCAATATGGTATTGTGGTAACTAATAAAATGTGAATACATTTGAATTACATTGAATTTTCAATGTCGTTTAAGTGAGTAAATACAGAAAGATACATTAATGAAAAACGAACTGATGAAATAATGTGTGTGTTAGTGTGTGTGAAGGCACATGGTCTAGTGGTTATGGTTTTGCACTTATGATCGATAGCTTGTGGTTTCGATTCCCAGACCGGTGATGCGTTGAGTTCTTGAGCAAAATGTTTTATTTCACGTTGCTGCAGTTCAGTCAAATATAAATGGCAACCCTACGTTGTACTGACAAAGCCTTTAACAATGTCTGGATGCGAGGAAACACATTGTGACCGGTGGTGTACAACACATGCGGAAGTCTGTCCGGTACGGTTATAGTCTCTGTGTGTGTATGTTTGTACACTTACGCATATATAAGTGTATGCGTGTACACTTACACATACTTGTGTGTGTGTATGTATGTGTGTGTACACTTACATATACATATGTGCGTGTATGCTTTACTATCGTTTCATTGAATTTATTTTGATGAGTCGTTTTATCTAGGATATTCGGATCGATCAACAATACGATAAAAGTAACGTGACTGAAACATAAATTACTAAAAAGAAGAGAGTTCATGGGAACTAATCACTAACAGCCAAAATAACGCAACATGAGAAAGAAAATATCGACTTGAGAGATTATACTATGACTGCAAAATTAGAGAGAAGATATTCGAAGATATCCTAAACTATTTATTTTCTTCATTATAACGAATTAAAAATCGAATAGAAGCTTAGTGAAATCTGGAAATTCATTAAATTCGATTCTCGGAGCGTGCTTTAAAGGAGATAGCATACATCTCCAAAGTATTCTTCCCTCAACAGTACACACACACACACTCACACACACACGCACACACACACATACACACACATATATACATGTGTGTGTGTGTGTGTGTGTGTGTGTGTGTGTGTGTGTGTATATCTATATATCTATATATCTATATATATATGTTTTTATGTCGAGTTACAATAAAAAACATTTTATATTAATCTGCAAGCCTTACTCTGCTTTTTTGTAGGGTACTTATGCATCATGCTTTTAAAGAAGAGTGCTGACAGCGACTTCTAAGTCTGTATACGTACGTATATAAGTGTGTGTATGTCCAACCTATGTTGTACATATAGAGCTAATTTCTCTGTAGATTGAGAAACATGAACAACCTTTATGGAGTTTCAGAATATTATTGGGTTCTCACCGGAGATGGTTGCATCAATTTGACCAAGCCAGGACAAACGAGCAGTCAGTCTACTCGACAATTACAGTAGCTACAGTAAACTGAGGCTTCTAAGTTTCATACCGCGTTATACTTACATGTATGTTTTAACTTTGATAACTTTGACAGGTTTTGAACAGTATAGTCCCAGGCCGTATCTAACTTAAAAGCACCGTCTGGTGAAGTATTTTAGTCATATATGGGTCACCATGGCCCACTCTAGCAAAGGGTTATTATGGTTGGAGACATATCCGGGTGTAGGTGGTTAGTCCGAGATCTTTTGAAGAAAATTTTTCAGTGAACTTGAATTCAATGGATCAGTTTCCGTTTTGACGTATTTCGGTATGGTGTTAAAGAGAACTGGACCGGTTGAGGTAAAGTATTTGTGGCGGATGTGTTCTGAGGACGGTTTTTGTAGTGGGAGGATATCACGGTGGCCAAGTCTTGGGTGGATTTTTAAAAATTGTTGCCAACATCATTTGTGCAATATTGATGGAATATTTTTCACATCACACAAATGATGTAGCGCTCCCGGCGGCGTTGAAGAAAGCAGAGATTGAGTTTTTTTTAGTTGACCCAAATAGTCAATGCCTGCCATGCAGTCTATTTTTCATGTTAATTTGGTATAAATATACATTACTTTTTATAACCTATGAGACTTAAAACAAATTTGGTTACCGCTTTACGGTTTTATTAATTACTATTTATAAGTACCAAAGACTCCAAGGAGAAATAATAACACGATATCAACAGGCTTCGTGCTAGATAAGATGTTTATCGTAGTCACCAGTGAAAATGATAATTTTCTATTGGTTTAAAATCTATGCTAAGCGGCACTGAAACTTGGGTAAGATTGTATAAGAAGTAGTTGATACCTATATTCAAAAGCAATCTGATTGCAATGATTAAGTATCGATTGGTTAATTTCCAGTCCTAAATGGGAAATCTAGCCCTTGAGATACAGTTTTTGCTGACTAACGACAGTAAAATGAACAGGAGAGATCATCAATGATTGTATGATTTAGAAATTAAAGCTAATTTGTGAGTATTAGTGTCAAGTTTTCTAAGATTAGAGATGGGTGTAAGGTTTCCAAAATATAGGTCGTTTAAACTACTGCGAAATGCTTTAAATGCACTCCACTCAATTTATCCGACCCTAGATGTTACGGGATAGTAGCTAAGAGATATTAGTTTAGGAGTATTCAAATTTTCAGACTATATGCTAGACCAGTCCTATTCTCAGTTATTACCATTATGAACGCATAAAATATATATACGATGGTGGGTTTCCAGAAGACTTATGTTGTTCTCGAAAAATATAATTGAAACATAATTGTTAGCAGTTGAGTTGAGGAGGAAGACCATTGATCACATGAGTCAGATTTAACTATTTAGCATTTAAACTGGCCGTATTTGATCCAAATATTCGACCTGTTTTATATTAAAAATGGCCAGATCAGGCCTGTCACAACTACACTATAATCTCATTCTAAATATAAGCGACCACATCATCGAAATCCGGAAGGTACGGGATAATGCATGATTAATTCAAGACATTTTGTATAAATAAAGTATTGCATTTGTTTGAGTAATCTAAATGCTAAAGAGCTAAAATAACATGAATTCAGCTATTCCGAGGAGTAGAAGTTATTGTAGTGACATCAAAATAGAATGAGCAGGTAGCAATCGTGTGTGTAAAATATCAGAATTTACTGTGCACCAAAATTATAGCTTCTTCGGAGCTTCTAAAAGTAGAAGGTGATGCACAAGCAGTCAGCTCTGGTTGCACTGCATCCTATAGCAGAAACAGTTGTAATTTAATGGAGTTCATTGCATTATATTATGTTCCTTTATCTTTTATTTAGTTTCGAGCTATTCTCGGACTCTGCTCCCGCCCCCTTTTCCTTCTCTGGACTTTTCCTGTTTCCGATGAAGAGCCATGCTCAAAACGCCACTCCTGCTTTTTCATCTAAAACTTTCACTGAGTGTAAATCGAATATATTCACCGTGTACGTCCAGTTGGTTTTGATGTTTTTTTTTTGTGTTTCTTTTACATTTTTTATTTACTTACACGCGTGCGCGCGTTCGCACACACACACACATTTTATGTATATATGTATATATCTGTCACTCAATCTATCTACCTATTGCGGGTAAATATACAAATATATGTATATTTGTATGTATAACTTACAACACAAAATAGTGAGCTACATAACATATTGCGACAAATTTGTTGTTAAGAGAAACGTCACTCCCACGAGACCTCAATAAACTGAATGTTCAAAGTGACAATATTATATATGTATCAGCATGAAAAATTTACTATGGTATACTGCATTAAACATATGAAAAACAAAATGCACAGAATATATATTGTAAACGTAGAAATAGCTGCTATAACCCTCTACGCATTTGTAATTAATGAATAAATACTTTCACTGGTTTGTATTGTTATTTTTATTATCATAGGAACTTCAAAGTCAACAATGATTATTGACTCAATTTATCGCTCGGGTGGATAGTTTACTACACACATACACACGCACACGCACACACATGCGTATATATGTATGCATCATGAATGTGTGTGTGTGTGTGTGTGTGTGTGTGTGTGTATATATATATATATATATATA
>NC_068985.1:109408195-109409924 GCF_001194135.2 Octopus bimaculoides
ATATATATATATATACATGTATATGTATATATATATATATATATACATGTATATGTATATATATATGTACATGTATATGTATATATATGTACAGATATGTATATATATGTATATATGTATGTGTGTATGTGTATGTTTGTGTGTGTGTGTTTGTGTGTATATCTCTGTCTGTCAGTGTAGCAGTGTAGTGAAAGAGCATAACATAGTGGGTAGAGGTGTTGCATTCATGATTGCGTTGTAGTGGTTTCGATTCCGAAGACTGGTTGGTCCGTTGAGTTCTCGAGCAAAACACTTCATTTGGCGTTGCTCTAAGATCATTTCAATATTTGACGTTTGGCAAACTTGGGATTGAGCTTATGTGAACGCTATAAAAAAAATGACCTCTGTGTTTCTTTAGCCAGAAATTGCTCAACGATCCTCCGATGTCTATATATATATATATATAGACTACAAATGTATGTATGCATGAATGCATATATGATTGTATGTATGTGTGTATATGTATATGTGTACATATATATATATATATATATATATTTTTTTTATTGCAGTTCTCCAAGTCATATGCTGGTCAGTGATTAATTAGACTGCGGCGAAGATTTCGTTTAGTCACATCTCTTAGTTATAACTAGACTACTGTAATCTTATATATTTCTTACCACAAGCTGGAAATAACAAGCTCTCTTCTTAATTAATTCTGTTAGTAATGCAGCTGCTTTGACACATCATGTATAAATCTAAAGCTCATTCTCTCTGGCAGAAATCAGTAAACTCTTTGCCTTTCATCCTTTCGGGGTCGATAAATTAAGTACCAGTTACCCATTGAGGTCGGCATAATCGACTTAATCATTTTGTCTGTCCTTGTGTGTCCCATCTGTGTGTAGCCCCTTGTGAGCAGTAAAGAAATAAGAAACATTTCGATTTTTTTTTGTTTAACTATTGGCAATTAATTTATAGCAGTTCTTATAACTTCAATAAATTTGAGCTAAATATATTTAAATCAAACTGAAATTCTGAACATATCATATACCTTAAATTAACCCTGCAACAGAATGACATTCCGTTCAGAAGATTTGGTGTGACCATGGAAACCTGATAACCGGCCCTATGGGTTTCGGATCTTGGAACAATATTATCCAAGGGGGTTTCCTTACTTATAAATACCATTGATTATGTCTGTCTTTTATAATTCATGTCTGTTTATCAAAAGGAAGCAACATTATGCCTATATGAAGGTGTGGCATGCAGCTTGACACACGGGTTTACAGTGATGAGCATAATCACGTGATAATATACACTCATATAAACACGCACCGAGAAATTCTCATGTATATATATATTATACAAATAAATTCACACTCATCTGTAAATACAATCATATGTGTGGGTGCGTGCGCGTATGTGCACTTCGTTTTTGTATTTGGTTTGCTAGATTCTTTAAGTGAGTTCGTGTGTTGAAGCATATTTTGTTGTGTTTGGGGAGTGTCATTCTGTTTTTATGCGTTACTAATTAGCACACGCAACGGTTCGATTTCCACTCATTTACTTATTTATTTATATTTTAACAACTATTGAGGAGGTTGCAAGAAGCAATGAAAATTTTAGAAACAAAAATGAAATAATAATTGAGTGGAAATCGAACCGGTGCGCGTGTTATTTAATAAGGCATTAAAACAAAATGACTCTCCCCAGACACAAATATATATATATATATATATATATATATATA
>NC_068985.1:109411329-109415918 GCF_001194135.2 Octopus bimaculoides
CCCCTATCTCTTTCCCTCCTTCCTTCTCAGCCGTTCATTTATGAACTAGAATTTCCTCTCATGTTCTAATACGCTTATTCTCAGTGTAGCCGACATAAAAATTAGCATTTCTTGTTGCTTAACCTCGAAGTAAACCCTTATTGAACTTAACCTTAATCAAAGAGATTCTAGAGGAGATCGACCACATCGTTTATTCATCCATAGTCTATCTAGGACAGCATAATCTAATTTGTTTAAGGTTTAACTATTGATGGTAAAATGTGGTATGGGCAAAATATGGTTGCTAATTGTGAAAAACCGAGCGACTGTGTCGAAGTTCTCCCACAAAACGTCGGCCCCACCGCTATCTCAAGAAGCAGAAGTAGATAATTGTCATGTTAATCTAATATGTTTCTATAGGAAAGTACTTATTTCTTCTCTTAAATACATAAGAGATTCGTTGTTTCAGCTCTCACCAAGCAAGATTATGATCAAAGATATTTTAGCGATGACTGCCTTATCTTTTACTTTTCCTGGTGTACCATATCTATAACTTTTAGTGCAGTATAGTCAAATAGTTCGCTTCGCAATCATGGCGTCGCAGGTTCGATCACTCTGCATGGCATCCTGTACATATGCCTTTTTCTTTAACCTCAAGTCGAGCCTTGTGAGTGAAATTGAATGGACGGAAACCGTATAGTAGCCCACCGGGTGCATTATGCCTGTAATTCAAAAGGGTGTGTCTCTATTACACACTACGAATGAACAAAGGAGAGATCATCCGTCTTGTTTCTCAACCAGTTATACTTAGCAGTTAAATCTTCCCCACATTACTAGTCTTAACATAGGAATGACACATGCGATAATGTAGCCGTATATATATATAACATATCAAAAAGTGAGATAACAGTCGTGATCATAATGTGCTGGGTTATAGGTCAGCTCATTTACATCTATTCTGGGGATGAACTGCAACAATCAGGTGAAACCAGATGTTCTAAGTGTAATAGATGAACATTAAGGTTGTATATTAATGGTCTCCTATTGCAGAGAACACACCGAACGTCGGGATATTCATGAACGCACATATTGTGCGTTCACATTGCGACATTGACATATCTGAAATATTCCTGCAACTTTGATAGTTCAATAATAACATGAAATATGGCTCAATATTTCTAATTGAAGGGTCGATAATTCTTTAACAGAATATGAGTTTCAACACGGTTTGCTATTTCTGTTGACACTCTGCTGTACACGACAACACATTGCATTCATTTAATGTATATAGAGTATATCAGTGTTATAGAAACCAAACACTCGCGTTAAAACAATGAGTACTTTTAGGTCCAAATTGAAAATTAACGATTGCAGAGTGGAAGGCACATATGAACAATTCGAAACTACACAAAGCTGTAGGTTCACTTAACCATTTGGTATTTGGTATTAAAATTTTCGTGGCACCAACAGCGATCTGGCTACTCCATTGCAGTAGAATCATGTGGAATCTTCCATGCTGCAATCGTTTTAGTTTCTACACACGCTGTTAGATTTCTGACATGTAAATTAACGAATCTGGATACATCGTCACAAGTCTCCCTAATAATTAACAATATGCAACTGGAACCTTCACGATCGCTTCAAAATTGGGGCATCCGCATCACTGACACCGTGGACTACATCTGGCAAACACACATCCTAGAAGCACAAAAGACAGTCTTTCAAAAGCGCGCGCACAAAATCGGGTGTGATCTGGAACGCAGAAACGCCCGTCCGGATCTTGGACAGAGCCACTTGCTTCTATCATGCAGATATTCTAGACTCTACCTATGAAAAAGCTGCTCAATTGAGTGACAAGAAATCACCCACAACACGCTCTGCTATTGGCCAACCACAAACTTTACCTGTGTGCCCTTTCGTTTGCTACAAAAACGAACAGCTCTTCGGAGACAGCTCGTCTCGATTTATCTTTATTAAAATTTACTCTATTCCTCCGTCTTCTCTTTTCTTTTCATATGTTTTATGTATGCAGCAAAAGATAGTCTTGATGTTGATTCAATAATGAACTATCGAATAATGCTAACGAATTCAATATTTGTTTATCCAATAAACAAACAAAATCAACATGCAACTGAATGAGCGTATTTGTGAAATGAATCGTTCAACCTTATGACTGGACCTCAAAACTTTGTTACCGATCGAATACCATATTTTGTCCCCTATTTGGTCACTTTTTGCACCCTTAATCTCCCCTTTTTTACAAGACTTTTTTTGTGGGGTAAGCTATAATCGTATATAAGAAGACGTAACTACAGCGTATATATGACCGAAATTATGGGATGTTGTATGTTCAAATGTTAGTTTAGCAATGACTGATAACTTAAATGATGATATTCTAACCAGGAATCATATCAAAATCGATATTTATGCGTCACTAGAAATCTCTAACACCCATAAGCACCTATAATGTGCCATAATTATTTGTTTAATATTTTCCTTTCTCTTCCACATCTTTCTATGTTCATGGGACAAAGATGACGGTAGTAAAGTCATTTAACTCGGTAAAATATTGGCGAAATTCAACTGGATTTTCCCGATTGTCCATTATCAGTTTTAGGGACAAGTAAAGTGGGGAAGTAAATAAAAGTGTTTGCTTACAGAAGGAGTAAATCTATTATATAAACGTTTAGAACACACTACAAAAGTGTCGACAACTTAGCATTTAGTACATTCGCTCATTCGGCCTCAATATATGACATGCATAGCGCCAACTAAAATGTACAACGATTTAAAGTCATTAGCGACAGTGCAAACACTACCAGATACAATTCTATTTGCTTGAACAGCCAGAAGTGAAGAATATTCAGTGGGATTCTTTTGGAATATGTGATGGAGATCATGATTTAATCAAAACTTCTTCAAATTTGGAAGACGAATAATCATGACTAACATACCGGTCTATTAATTTTTCGATTTCCTGAAAAGCAATAACAAAACTAACAAAATTAAAAACCAACACACTAGCCCACAACTACCACCAATAACTCATTCATCATCAATAGAACACAATACACAACCGCAAATAATGCAACGCAATTTATTTCTGTTCTAGATTCTTTGCCAAATTCTAAATTTGAAGGTGTGTATATATATATATATATATATATATATACATACACGCATACATACAGACGTACATCTCACTCACATAAAAACGCGCGCAAACAAACAAGTATGTATGTATGCATGTATGAGCTTATACGTGTGTGTTGGTGTATAATAGTCAACTAGAAATAGAAGATGACGTTCCGAAGTTCTTTTGTGTATCAACAGGAAATTTCATTTGGCAAAGCTTACCTGTTAATTAATTAAACGTTCACCTGACCTTATATTCGACTGATGATTTGCTTCAGTGATTAACAATGATAAGCAAGTGTTAATTGACCGGTGTCTGTATATAAGAGGAGACTTTCCGGTGCTCAACAGTTTAGTAATTATTCCCTAATTAGTGCGAAAGTCGGTTACTGAACCATTAGGAATAATGTACAAAGTTCTTTTATGCTCAACACAGGCATATAGCAGCACGAACACTTGCATATAGAGACGTATACACAAATATATGCATAGAACAGTGCTAAGAAGCACTCACATATTGATACATACATACACACACATATGTATATGTACACACAAACACATATATATATATGTACACATACAGACACACACACGCTCCTGCACGTGCACTTGTACGCGCGTGCAATTACGTGCACAATCTCGCAGACACGCATATATTTTCACATTAGTATACGTTTTTATATGAAACTATTGAACATCAAATTCAAGGATCTCTCGATAACTTCAAGTATCTATTTCAAAGTCGCTGTCTAAATTTCCTTGAATAAATATATATCTATCGGTTCTAGAAAATATAAATCCAGAGAAAAAACACATTCTATGAAGTAGAGGAACCAATGTTTTTTACCGGTTTATGGACGGCTGATCCTGGATAACCCAATAACCCTAACCCTTCTCCAGTAATAGGTATATATATATATATATATATATATATATATATCACATATCACATACAGGTTACAGATATATTACATATACACACACACGAATATACAGACATACATAACTACATGCATACATACACAGATACATACATACATACATACATACATACATACATACATACATACATGCATACAAACAAACATAAAAGGATGCCCGCGTCACCTACACGCATATACAGGCATATAAATTAGCGAAAAAAGAGAAATGCGATATATCTTTTCAACCTACTCTCTGGCATGCTGGAAAAAGCAACTAAATTCTCCTATTAACTGCACTCTACGAACTGAATACATTTATAGTATATAACAATACAATAATATCTGTTTCAACACACGAAATCACATCAAGAATCTTGCAAAACGAAAATATAAACGTAATTATAGTATATTTCCTTGAAAATATGATATACTGATTATGGCAGGAACGCCTTGTCAATTGATTTATATATGAAGTTAACCTGTGGCTAAATGGTATATGAACTCTTATGTATACACACTCATACACATACAAACATGTATATATATATA
>NC_068985.1:109416361-109422421 GCF_001194135.2 Octopus bimaculoides
ATATATGCATACATGCATATATATGTGTGTGTATGTATATATGGTCAGTCTTGTGTGTGTGTGTGTGTGTGTGTGTGTGTTTGCGTGACAGTTATGCTTTTCTGAAATGAATTAATAGCTCAAGCGATACGGCTGTTCTCCGGAATTAAAAATGAATTATATTACATTCTCATCCGAAGTCCACTAATTAGACCCCAACTCCACCACTGCCACCACTACTACCACTACCACCATAGTCTTCTGATTTATGTGCTACAGTAATACATTGTTTCATTCGCTGTGATTTACCACGACGCCATTCATAATTTTGCCTAATCAAGCCCGACATCTGTTTAATTATCTGGAAATAAAACAACAATTAATCATTATAGATGCTTTAAGTCTGGGCAGAAGGTCATTTTATATGTAACGGTCTTCTCGGTGTCTATCGAACTGATTATGCTGGTCTATAGATTTCTTTTGGCTAGGCATAGAGTTGATGCACTACACATATTAGCTACGGTTTATGACAGATCTCAACATTCCTTTGGTACAATAAATGCACTAGAAGAAGGCGTGGCTCTCTTGTAAGAAGATTTTCTTCCTATTTACACGGCTCCGATGCCTGTCTTAATGCGTGTCACCTTGGGAGTGTGCTTTCTACTATAGCCCCGGCCCGAGATAAATCTTGAGTGGATTCAGTAAACAGAAACATTAGCTAGTAATAATGACCAACACAATCACACCACCGTAAGAACCTCTATGCTATTACTACAAACAATGACATATCTGAACATTTAGCATAACAACACTTTAACTGCTATCACATGATGCCTCGCCTCCCATACCATTAAAAAAAAAAAGGTATCATTGCCTTCTCGAGTCATGCCGACTCATAACGGTTTCCATGGCGTATAAATTGCCCACCTGAACGGGATGCCGGTCCGTTGCAGAACTACTCATTTTTGCCAGCTCAGTGGACTTGTAGCAACGTGAAATTAAGAGATTTTCTCAGGAAGACAATTCATCGCAAGGTCTAGGAATCGAAACCACAGTCTTATGATCACGGTTCCAACACCCTCACCACTAAGTCACGCGCTTCCACTCCCATACCGTTAACCCTAAAGAATTCATATTACTCTATAAGTTGTAATGCTCATTTCAATGTGTCATACATTATTTTATATATTTGGGATTCTGCAGAAGGGATTTATCTTTTAAAATTACATTGTACTGTATGTACGGAAGGCCGGATTTGTCTAGTTTGTATGTAAAATAGGTAGAATGTGACAGGTTTAAGTGCTAAAAGATTAATCAAATTACAATATTCCTTATTTACGTTATTTACCTTTGACGGATATTTGTCCTCATCTTGTTTGTTGTTAACACAACGTTTCGGCTCATATACCCTCCAGCCTTCATCAGGTGTCTTGGGGAAATTTCGAACCTGGGTTCTCATTCCTAAGGTATAATAATAATAATAATAATAATAATAATAATAATAATAATAATAATAATAATAATGACATCGAAAAATACCTTAGGAATGAGAACTCAGGTTCGAAATTTCCCCAAGACACCTGACGAAGGCTGGAGGGTATATCAGCGGAAACGTTGTGTTAACAACAAACAAGATGAGGACAAATATCCGTCAAATGTAAATAATGTACATAGTTCCTCATCTCTTAAATATAGAACTGTACAATATTCCTATGTTCATATAAGTGTAGGGTGCACCACCATCCTTTTATAAACATCACTACAACAGCAAAATAACAATCACATTATTATAATTTCATCCGTATGACTGCAGACTCCTTAGTATTATTGCTCTTGATGCAGACTCTGTGACAATGTAATAATCTTATGGAGTTTGTAATAATTTAGTAAATAACACAACTACAACCAATTTCTTAAAATAGCGCAGGAATAATGTCGAAGGTGTAGTAGTGATGGCGTCTGTAGTAGAGATAGGATTAAAAGAACTGATACTTGTTATTGTTGTCGTTGCTGTTGTTGTTGTCGTTGTTGTCGTCATCGATATTGTTGTTGTTGCCGTCATCGATATTGTTGCTGTTGCCGTTGTAGTTTAGCTCCAGATCCGACTGATCGGAATACATCTTTTATCAAAGCTGCTCCAGTGGCACTATGTCATCTTTTCGAAATCCTTGAGCAATACAGCACAGATGATTCTTGTCGTTGTTCATTCGCAGCGCAGCCTTCACAATATCTATGTTCGAAAACATTCCAGCCATGGCCATCTCATTTGTATTGTGAAACATGTATCACATTGCCCAATGTGTTCTAAGATGGCGCAATGAAATTTGAAGGACATCTCTCTGTTCTTTTTGCACTTCAATAACTACGGGTCTCGTCCTTATATATTGTTATAATATTCGTTGTAGAGCCACATGATCGGGTTGCTTTGTTGTACGATGGCGGTATTTGTAATGTTGTTGCTATTCCGAACTGTAAACAATCCCCAGATGTAATGGCTTGATGCATAGTAACTATCACGCATTGGCATTACACTGAAAAGCATCATTACTAGAACCGCGTCTATATTATTACAGACTCCATTGCATTATTACTCGTATTGTGAATGTTGTGTCGACGCCCCCAGGCGAAGAAGTAGGATCTCCCAAAACATATAAATAGAGGTAGTCTGGCCGTGGTAGTGTTGAGTAGCAGTCGAGTAGCTGTTGAGTAGCTGTCGAGTAGTAGTTGTGTAGCGGTTGAGTAGAGATCATCCGAAGGTGCTAGATAGCAGTAGCTTGAGACATGACAGTGAATTCTGTAGCATTATAGTAACATAGTGCAGTCTATGATGATATAATGCTATCTCTACATCACTACAGAAGATTCGTTAAAATAGTGTAGTAACAATGTAACTGTTGTAGTAAGGAGGTAGAGGGGCCTGGCTTAGTGGTTAGAGTGTTGCATTCTTGATCGTAAGACTGCAGTTTTGATTCTTGTAGCGTGCTTCATTTTTCATTGCACCAGTCCACCCAACTGGAAGAAATGTGGTATTCTTGCGACGGATCGTCGTCCCGTCCAAGAGAAGTATATATGTACACCACCGAATGTGGGAGACCGACCTTATGAGCCTAGAGTTCGACAAGGAACTTTGATTCATTGAGCCTTTGATGTAGAGTTTGAGTGTGTTAGTGATATAATCAATAGTGCTGTTAGCACAAAGCAATTGGTCATCCAGTGTCACTTTTCGGTAATGGCAACATGATACTTCTTAATTTGGCAATATTTTACTTCATAATTTCAGTACACAGATGCGTATGATTATTTTTTAGAACCATGAAAACGAAGAAATTCCTGCGGTATTCAAATACTGATAATAAAGGAACATAACTAATTGGCGTAAATCATTTTGTAACCCGCTTTTCCACGATTTCAATAATAATTCTTTATAGACAAAAGCTTGAAATGTATAGTGAGGACTAGACGATTACGTCGACCTCAATCCTCGACTGCTACATATTTTATCGACCCTGAGAGGATGGAAGGCAAAGTCGACCTCGGAAGCATTTGAACTCAGAACATAGAGTCGGAAGAAAGGCACAGTAGGCATGAACTCTCGTATTTATTAGAAATATGTTTACATAAAATTGGGATAAGTAATGGAGTAAAAGGGTAAAACTATTTGTCGAACATATTATTGGCGATAGTTAGAGAGATCTTTAATACTTTTAGTATTAAATCTATATCACCATTTTACATGGCTTCTTACATTTATTAGAAACATGTTTCTAATAAATGTAAGAAGCCATACCTTCTTTGGCTCCTGCAATTTTATTTTGTTCAACGCACTACCAATCTGTCAGCTCACCAACTTATTAAATACAATAAGTTCTAACGTAGATGCATAAAGTAGCGCGTACTAGTGGTTAAGGCTGTTGCAATCACAATTGTATGATTGTGGGTTCGAATGTCGGAGCCGGCAGTATGTTGTGTTCATGAGCAAAGTATTTGATTTTACGTCAGTTCAGTCCACTCAGCTGTAAACGAGTACCATAGTATTTTGCTCGAAAGTTAATCCAGCAACAATCTGGCAATCCGTTCATGGTTGGGGTGGGGACAGTGTTGTAATATTATAAGTCGCTTTGAAGCCAGGAAACCAGCTATGGACACCAGATTAAGTTCCAGCCTTATTACTACAAGAACGTATGACAGGTCCAAGTATGTTTTCTATAATTTTCCGGTAGTTTATGAACAATAGCTTTGTTATTAATATATCAGTGCGTGTAGATGTGTAGGTTACGCGCGTATGTAGGCATGTATGTATGTATGTATGTTTGTATGTATGTATGTATATGTATATATGTATGTAAGCATTCAGAGGGGCTACCGAGGGAGAGCACTGACGGATCTGGTCGGCTCCACACATGGTGACGTCTCTGAGACACTAATCTTGGATATTTGGGCTGAAGTAAAACAGCGAGATGAGAGAGTCATTAGCGCATCAAACAAAATGCGTAACGGAATTTCTTCCGGTTCTTTATGTTCTAAGTTCAAATCATGCCAAGGTCAACAGGGTTCGGGTCAATGAAATACTGCCAATTACTGGCGTTGATATAACCAGCTCCCCGCCCGTCACCTCTCTCTAAATTTATTGGCCTTGTAACAAAGCTTAAAACAATAGATATTAGGTGAAACTTTCTGTAATTCCCACTGGATAAAACATCCGATATTATTTTCATCAATTTTTCATTCCCCCGAGATTCTTTACCAAAATTACTTCTGAGGCTATTTCGTTTCGCCTATCTCTGGAGTATATTGCTCTGTTTTCTTTTTTAATTTTTTTTTTAAATATACGTCTTTAAAGGCTAGACTATAATCTGTTTCGATCAATTAAATTAATTATTGATCTACTATTAATAACTAGTACTTCGATATTAGTGTGTGTGTGTGCGCACGCGAGAGAGTGCATGTATGTGTATTGCTGTGTATTAATGCGTACCAATGTGTATTAATGTGCTTGTGAATATTTGCATACGTGTATGTGTGTGAATGTTGGTACCATGCCAAAGGTCCTGAAATAACGCTTCTAAATTTCAAAATCAACAGGCCGTGAAATTCAAACAGCTTAAGCTCTCCGATTTGATTTGAAAACTTTATTTTCTTCTTCTATTGATTTTCCCCACATTTTCTATTCTACTTATTTGTTTGTTTTATTTATATATCTTTTTACGGGAGGGTCAGCCTAATTTTCTTTGGAAAAGAGATATATTTTAGAAAGCATATCCTTTTTGGAAAGCGATTCTTTGATAAACCTATTTTCCTTATTTACATCTATAATCTTTATGACTTTGTCTTTATCGTTTTTTCATTTGTTTTTCTTTCTTATTTTATTTCATTTCATTTTTACTTTATTGTAGTTATCTACCGCTTCTTTCTCTGTTTGGATCGATTTACGGCTATTGTTCCTTTAATGCAGTTGTTCCCAAAGTAGGTGGTATTGCCCCAATAGGGTGGTGGAAAGTCCCAAAGGGGGCGTTGAAGAAAAATGGGGTGATAATGGGCTAGTGATTCATGTAAAAACAACAAAATAATGGGTTCATTAGTTTAAGTTTTATTTCTGAAATACAGTTGCTTTGAATTTGCTTCAGAAAGAGTTCTATGTTTGTGATAGTTAGTTGGAGTCGGGGCGCTAGGAATATGGCCTGGGTGTCAAGACTGCAGCAGAAGACAAAAGTTTGGGAATCACTGCCTTAAAGCAAACCACTTGCGATATTTATTGAGTCCAAGGCGGTGAGCTGACAGAATCGTTAGCACGCTGGACGAAATGCTTAGCGGTATTTCGGCCATCGCTACGTTCTTAGTTCAAATTCCGCTGAAATCGGTTTTACCTTTCATCACTTCGGGGTCGATGAAATAAGTACCAGTTACGCAATTGGGTCGAAGAAATCGACTACCACCCTCCCCCAAATTTCAGGCCTTGTGCCTTTAGTAGAAAAGGATATTTATTGAGTCCGCTTTATATCTGAAGTAGAGTTGATGATTTTAACTAATATCAACCGCTCTAGAGATTAGTCTCTGAGTAAATTTTGAAACGCACTTATATAT
>NC_068985.1:109422522-109425390 GCF_001194135.2 Octopus bimaculoides
TATATATATATAAGAGGAGAGACCACTAAGTGGATCTCTTGTATGCTAAAAATAGACGTAAAACCGTCTTACGACAGCATACAAATTAGCATACAAGGGATCCACTTAGTGGTCACACCCCTTATTTATATTTGAATATAATTCACGGTCCTCAGACGTTTTTTAACTATGATGACCACTTGTTGAAATTGACATTATTTAATAACATCTATTTCTGCTCTTATCATTTAATTTCAAATATCTGTGTTCTCTAGCCAGTAGATTCACTGTTGAATATCATTCATTGCCGTTATTTTCCGAATTAGCGCGCTAGTACGAGGGCGTTTAGATCGAAGTTAAGATATATGATATTGGAACTCTATACACGCCTATCCTCTTACTGGGAAGGGTGGTGTCCAGTTCCATTGTTGTGTCAGCTCCGAATTCACTGAGAAGACACAGACAATTATTAAATTGTACATGTCGAAACCTTAAGGTATGGAATTAAGTGCAAAGTTTATTTCTTTTCATTTGTCTAGCTCGTAAACATCTAGCGTCTTGCTAATTTGAGAGCACATATTGCTGTGTAGGGCGGTTTGGTTTCTATTTTAAGCATACCAGGAATCCACTTAGTAATCTCTCCTCTTATTTATATTTAAATATAAATCACGGTCCTCGGACATTCTTTAACTATGCTGACCACTGCTTGAAATTGATAATATTTGATAATATTATTTTCAACTTTTATTATATATACTAGCAGAAAACCTTCCACCGGGTGGTTTTCTGCTAGCCACTCAATAATATCTTCACATTCCCAATTCTAATAACTGTTATGATATGTTTCCCAATTCTCATAATTTTTATGATATGTTTACGTCTAATTATTTCTTTGTATAATAGTGCCCACTTGATTAGCAAATATTGCTTTCATTGTTATATCACAATAATAATCTCACTTTTTGAAAGAAGCAATCCGTTATATATATATATTTATCATTAATAATTGGTAGAACTTACATTAATAATTGGTAGAACTTACATTAATAATTGGTAGAACTTACGTTAATAATTAATAGAACTTACAAAGGTGTGTATCAGCAGATAGATAGATAGATCGATAGATAGATAGATAAATAGATAGATAGATAGATAGATAGATAGATAGATAGATAGATAGATAGATAGATAGATGGATGGATGGATGGGTGGATGGGTGGATGGATGCGGGAATACACCCACCCACACACACGTAAAAGTCTGGTGATGTGAGAACACATGTCAATGGCGTTTCCTTACTTTTTAAAATGATCTAATACAACGATATCATTCATTCGGCATGTGTTGAAATATGACATAATTTAATTTCACACAAATATATAATACTTTACATATAATTTATGTGTTAATTCTATTTACTGAAACTTATTAAAAAGAATATTTTACTCTAAAGTAGTATCTTCTTGTAGACACAGTTGTCACTAATCATACTGTTTCCATTTCTCTCAGCCAATATTTTTACATTAGCCTTCTTTCGAACTCTAGATAATGCAACATACAGTTGACCCTGTAAAAAGAATTGCATCGGAAGATATATTTCAACTTGTTCAAAAGTCTGTCCCTGTGTTTGCTGCACGTCAAGGCAAAAGCTGGCTTGACAGGAAATAGTTTGCGTGTAAATGTGAATGGAAATTCCATTTCTTGGGATACATGTGGTATTCTTCGGATTAGCAGAGTTGATCCTGCATAAGGACCAGGAGCAACCTCAGCCTCAATAACATGATCATGTAAACTGACAATAATGTCGCGTGTGCCATTGCAATGTCCACTAGTGGTATCTAAATTTCTCAGAAGCATTATGAATCATTTTTACTTCGGTCTGAGAATGTGTGGTGGAGACCCTCATTGATGTACGTGTGTTGATGAACTCGACTGAGTACAGAGTTTCATTATCAAATGTATCTGAGCTTCTGTATACTTTTAGCTTACCAGGGATCCTGGTCAACAGAAAATCATTCACAAATTGTACTGCTTCATTTGTTGGAACAACAATGGTTGTATTTGCAAACCACACAGGGTTTGTGAAGTTATTTTTGAGGTTAGCAGATATACAAAATCACATAACTCTAAAAGAGTATCACTTTCAAGACAAAGGCCATTGGGTAGTTTGATTTTGAAATCACCTAGGCTTTGTTCTATAGAAATGTTACGATTTCCTACACCAAGAAGGTAGCAAACTCTCTTTCATCAGAATGATCTTTTGTAAGAAGTCTTAGATTGGTTGCCAACTCCCCTACTTCAACAAAATCGCAAAGAAAAGACCTCCTTAGTGTTACATCAACAATTTGTGATGTGACACCATTATTTTGAAGTAGAATATTCTCCTCTCGAGATACCCTAACCAGTCGGTCATGTGTAGCGGAAACAGAATCATGTCCACGTCTCCGTGCATATTCAGGCATATTTCAGACGCTTTGCCCTGGTTTCATCTGATTCAGTTACCCGTCTTTCTCTCTGCCATTGTACCTTTGCTGCTAAATTTTCTTTTTCTGCAACGAATTACTAGTGTTTATTATTAAACATTAAAATCTACTCCGCAGTGAATGCAATATTAAAACTTATGGCGAATCGGACGCAGTAAGTGCAATGAATATTTAAATTTGCGAGAATTTGGGGTTAATAAAATTCAATAAGTTTCAGAAATCGAAATCATAGGATATTTTTTAGAACAAAAGTTTATAAAAATATTTCCAGACGGTCAAGCTTTTAATATTACTTTCTTTTAGTAGTTTTGGTTCTTGTTACATACCTAATTAATAAGCAGCTTTCTCCATTATAGTATACATATACATACATACATACATATACATACATACATACATATACATA
>NC_068985.1:109425578-109428173 GCF_001194135.2 Octopus bimaculoides
TATATATATATATATATATATATATATATATATTGTAATTCCTAAAATTTCAGAATGACGCTAAGGTTCATCCTGACCACGGTCTTTCTTGTTAGTGTTACACTTGATGGTGGCCTTAATATGAGCTCCTTATTCTTACTATATACATATGTGTAGGTCTGTGTGCATGTGCACGTGTGTATGTGAGTGTGTCTGTATGCACGTCTGTGTGTTTGTTGTGTTTGTACGTGTGTGTGTGTATGTATGTGAGTATGTGTGTATGTGTATTCTCTAGATACATATCTAAATAAAGGTAAGTTAATCATATCAACCCTGTACTCGACTGGTATTTATTCTATCAACCCCGAAAGGATTAAAGACAAAGCCGAACTCTGTGGAGTTTGAACTCAGAACCCCATCTTTTAACAATACTGTGTAAAAGTCACTACTAAATATATATTAATTTAGTGAAACTACTGCTAAAGACTTAATCATATACCAGTTTGTATAATAGACACCATCATTGTGTAATGTCAATCTATATAGTAGTAACGCCGCAAGCTACTTTGTCAATGGCTTCACCATTTAATTTACATATTTACTGATATAATTCAATCCGTAATGTGTACCATTGATAATGTTTTGCATACTGAAACGGCAGTTATCAATGTGTTAAATGTTTCATAGTTCAGATTTTATCATTTAACATTCTGCAATGACGTTGTAAATAAGAAATACATCAAACCATATATTTTTCTGAGGAAAGATAGGAGCGCCTACATTTTTTTTATTATAGTCTAGTCAAGTAATTTTATTCTCCGGCGTCTATAATTTCCGTGGAACAAAACCAGCAATTTGGAGGGAAAGGAAAGTCAATTATATCAACCCTGTACTCAACTGTTATTTATTCTATCAACCCCGAAAAGATTAAAGACAAAGCCGACCTCTGTGGAGTTTGAACTCAAACCCCCATCTTTTAATAACACCGTGTGAAAGTTACTTCTAAATATACATTAATTTAGTGAAAATTAAATAAGAAAACTAAACAATTTTTTTTAAAATACAAAATAAAACACCTTGCGACATTCTTTCTATATTATTACAAAATTATTATAGATATTATGTACATCGTTCTCTGAAACTCTTGTAATTTTCAAGTTCATATATTGAATTTATTTTAGCCAGGCCAGCTTTGGTACCAATTAGTAAATGTTTTCCTTATATAACTCTATATCTGAACAAATATTTTTCAGCTTACTTCACAATGACCAGATTGTTTGTAGCTGACGAGAAAAAATGAAGTCGAAAATCTGTCTGACGATCCGCTTACGACAAAATATCGGTGTTCCGTGTGTTTTTTAACGTACCAATCTCTTCAAGAAATGTTTTCCTCTGTCAAAATTGTACAGCTAGCGCCGTTCTCCGTTTGCTTATAAAATATTCATGTAATACACATCGCTAATTTAATCTAATACTGTTTCACATGTGTATCCTAATTTACAAAGACACACGATTAAAATTGGATTCTATAGAATTACATTTATTTCATATTGGGAGCAAAAGCAAATTACTCTAGTGAACGCAAGCATGTTTTCATAAAGATAAGATACGAAGGGCGACAACATGTTGCCAACTTACTTTTCAACGTAGCCGATCTCTGTATAAAAAAAAACTAGAGGTTCAAAAAGTGATATTGCAATAAAACAGTCATGCAAATATGCGCGCGTGTGTGTGTGTGTGTGTGTGTGTGTGTGTGTGTGTGTGTGTGTGTCACTCTATTGTATATGTACATGCGCACATACACACACAAACGCAAGCATATATATATATATATATATATATATATATATATATATATATATATGAAAATATGTATGTATGTATGTATAAATGCACATACATATTGGAAAATGTTTGAGATGACAAACAGGAAAAGTATTTAATGCATAAAAATTTGTGCAGATTTTATTAGCTGAAAGTTCTTGACCCGTAACACTGATTTTCTTGTTATCGCCTGACACAATATATAAGCTAAAGTGCGACAATACGTCAGCAAAATATTCGCAAAGACTTAGAAATATGACTAGTTTCCAGTGCCTAAACATTTAATTGGTTGCCGAAAAAGACATTAGAAAAGGTTACACATTCATGTATTTTGGTGTCACGCACATAACACAACGCTCTGATCTTTTTCCCGTGGGAAGCATTTGCTTCTTTTCCGATCTTCGGTATCATACGTATAGATCATACGCATATAAGTGAACAGATTATTGTTAATGTATTTTCATGTTTATTAATAAATAATAATTATATATTTTTTTTATATGGTCCGTGTCTTTCTGCGGAGTATAATATTTTTTGCAACCTTGCAAAAGTGTTAAGAAAAAAAAAAGAAAAATTGCAACACTTCCACCTAGCACTATTTAAAGTGTAATTTCCAGCGACTAGGCAAAAAAGAAGAAGAAAAAAAAAGATTATTTTCTGCATATAGGATTTCCCATAGAAAGAAAGATGGTAATATATATATATAAAAAAAAATAAATAAATAAATAAATTACTATGCTGTTTATTTATCTATTTGGCGAATCATATTTCGAAGTTTTTGGGAGAAAAAAT
>NC_068985.1:109428183-109431969 GCF_001194135.2 Octopus bimaculoides
TATATATATATATATATATATATATATACATATATGAAAGGTGACAAGGGTATACGTAGGAGTATGTATTGTGATTTCATGTGAACATTACCAATCACTATGACTGCGTTTCTTCAGATACATAGATATTTTAGGATGGCTGGATACTCTCTGTCTGAGAGCCATCAGATTCGGGTAGCCGTTCATTAACGACTGGTTGTCTCGCATTGGGCCTTCCAAACAACAATAACACATCATATCACACAGCATAATCTACAATATGAGATAAACGTTAATTATACACCACAAATAATAATGGAGAATGGTTGCTTTCTGCAGAATAGTTTTTGTTTTGAATTATTCGACATTGAATGCGCCAGAGTATTTGACATATAAAAAAAATTTTGTATCAACATACTTAATGACAAAAGAATTTTAAAACTTCTCACTTAAGTAAATAAGCAGTGGGAGTCAATGATAATTATTAGTACATGTTGACAAAATGTGGGGCTCAAAGCGAATTCCAGATTTTTAAACTTTATTCTAAGTTTTAATTCAGCTGAAAGACGGATTTTTATGATGCAATCGGTTCAATAATAAAAACGTGTCGGAAACACCTGCAATGAACCTTAACCCATCTGTATTCTTTCTTGATATATACATATTGAATATAGTTACCTGCGCTATTTTGTAATTTTCACATTAGGATTTAGGTAACACAGCTATAAATTTATATCGTAAATGTGTAGACATAGCTAAACCATTCGATGATAAAGTAGTCACTGCTGACGAACCTGTAAATTTTCAGACGAAATCAGTCTAATCCAGTGATCTAGGTTCGCTCAAGGGGCGATTATCTCCTCTGTCAGTATAGGAACATGTGATTCCTTGTAGTTCTAAAGGTCTCGACTCTATCTTTAGCAACTTAGGTGCTACCCAGCACCAGCAGTCACAATTACTGACGACTGATTTTTTTTCTTTTTGGTTTTATATTGCGTATAACTGCCTGTGTTATAGACACATACACACACACACACATATATATATGTACGTGTGTGTGTCTGTGTGTGTATACGTGTATATATTTATATGTCTACTGGTATCTCCCAATCTATCTATAAATATATATATATACATATATACATACATATATATATATATATGTATGTATATACATATGCACGTGTGAATATATATGAGTATGTAGGAACATTTGCACATATTTGTATTGATAGCAATATCCGATGTCTTGGGCATATGTAAGCATTCGATACTTACATCTTGCCTACAAGAAGAGTTGATAAGCAGTAAACATACCTGTTCTCCCATGAAAAACTGCTTGCCTCCATTGAAGGATCCTAACGTCATCTCCAGAAACGGTAATATTCTTCTACATGTATCAATGTAACGAAGTTTCATGTCATTCTAGAACGAGAGAATTGGTCATTTATACAAACGGAAAGGTATATAAACACACATTTGCACACAGACACACACACACACACACACACACACACACACACACACATGCGAGTAATGACGTCACATTAGCAAACCTGAAGAAAGGATTTGCGGTATTTTTTTTCTGGCTTTCTGATCTGAGTTCAAATTCCGGCGAGGTCAACTTTACCTTTTATCCCTTTCGTTGTCGATAAAGCAAGTAACAGTTGCACAGTAGGTGCGATATAATCGACTGCAGCCTCCTACACAATTTCAGGTATTGGGCCTATACTCAAATTTCATCCCTCTCATTTACTGTTTTACACGTTTCAGTTATTTGACTGCGGTGATGCTAGAGCACTGCCATTAGTCGAAGAAATCGACTCCAAGACTTATTTCTTGTAAACCGAGTACTTATTCTATCGGTCTCTTTTGCTAACTGCTAACTCTTTTGCGAACTACTAACTTTCGGAGACATAAATACATCAAGATCGGTTGTCAAGCGATGTTGGGGGACAAACACACACACACACACACACACACACACACACACACACACACACATATATACACACACACACAAACTTAAGTATATATACATATATATATACGACGGGCTTCTTTCAATTTCCGTCTACCAAATCCTCTTACAAATCCTTGATGGGCCAGGGACTATAATAGAAGGCACTTGCCCAAGGTTCCACGCAGTGGGACTGAACTCGGAACCATGAGGTTGTGAAGTAAGCATCTTACCACACAGCCACACCTGTTAACAAAAGTAAGATAAAAAGAAATGGAGAATTATTCGACGCTAATTGGTTAATATAAAATTACCAGCCACCGTGCAATCTATACAACCTACCTGGTCTCATATATCTACGAAGATCAGAGGTAAGTTCCGTTTTGAACTTTTTTGAATCGTTAATGCCATTTTTAAAGCCGAATAATTGAGATATAAGTTAAAAGTGCAAACAATTGCTTGTTTTTTGTTTTTTTTCTTTTATCACTTAGGTGATTATTCCTTTAATCTTGAATTGAATTCCATTGGTGTACTAAAACATAATTAATTAAGCAAATATGTACAAACAAACACTGTAACTTGCGCGTGCACGCGTACTAACGCACGCGCACGTCCACACACGCACAAACCCATGTTGACGCAAAGAGACACCTACCTACGTACCTACCAACAAGCCTATATACATATGTGTGTGTGTGAGTGCGTGTGTGTGTGTGTGTGTGAGTGAGTGGTTGTGTGTGTTAGTGTGTGTGACTGTGTGTGTGCATGTATGTTTGTCTGTATGTGTGCGTGTATACATATATATATATGAATGTATTAATATGTAGTTATATATACACATATATATACACACATGTATATTTATATATACACATGTATATACCTACATATGTATATATACATATATTAATAGATATATGTACGAATATATATATATATATATATATATATATATACACGCATATACATACACGTATATGAATAAACACACACATATATAATTTGAATTCTTCCAAGGAAGAGGGTGCTACATTTCAGATGTTATATAATTGAGTGTTTCTGTATGAGCGTATGAATCCCTTGTGTGAACTCACGCGCGCGGGCGTGTGTGTTTACACGTGCTTGCGTTGTCGTATTTGCGAGAGTGTGTTTGTGTGTACGTATGCCCAAGTAATTATATAAAAGTTGTTAGTTTATCTACAACATAGTACAGTGCTAGGAGGCCATATTCTTAATATATGGTGTAGTAAACAACATGAGACATAGTTATTGGATAAGTCAATTCCTTCATTGATACAGCAATTAGATTATTTCTTATTGAATTGGAAACTTGGTGAATTGTGTATTTAGATTCGTCTCTCAGTACACCTATCTCTATCAGTTTAGTAACGTACGTTAATGAACACAATACGTACTCACACTGAAAACGAATGGGTGGATATCGTTCTCTATATACATACATATATGTATGTGTGTATGTGTGCGTACGTGTGTGCGTACATGCGTGCGTACGTGTGTGCGTACGTGTGTGCGTACGTGTGTGTGTGTGTGTGTTCCTGTGTGTTTCTATGCGTCTAATGATTCGTCCCTCAATAACTATTTCCATTAGTTTATTATCTTAGGTCATACGCACACAGTCGTATAATTGTATGCAGGTGTATGTATGAATGTACTTATTTATGTATATAATTATATAGGTATGTGTGCTATATATATATATATATATATATATATATATATACATACATATAAACGTTTATGTAAAGGTTTGTTTTAATTGTGCATACGTGTATTTACATGTAAACATACATAGGTTCGTGTATGTACGTATGTTTGCATGTTGTATA
>NC_068985.1:109432749-109433336 GCF_001194135.2 Octopus bimaculoides
ATATATATATATATATATATATATATATATATATATATACATATATATATACAGAGAGAGAGAGAGTGAGAGAAGGGCAGAATGGATTAAGCGAATCAGGTGGATACAAGATGACGTTATCGTTGAAGAGATCACCGATGTGTGACGAAAGATTTCCGGATAAAGTTAAAATAAGAACAGTAATAAACGAGTGAAGAACGAATATATAGCGTGTGTGTTTATTTGGGCGAAGAAAATAAGGAAAATGACCATCCTGAAATATAACAATATCTGTTTCAACCCACGGTTTCACACCAGGAATCACAAATTCATAAACATATACATATAATCTTTGCTTGTTTCAGTCATTAGACTGCACTCATGATTGGGCACTCCCTTGAAGGGTTTTAGTTGAACGAATCGATTCGAGTCCTATCTTTTATACACTGGTACTTAGTCTATCGTTCTCTTTTGCCGAACCCCTTAAGAGGACGTTAGCACATCAACACCGGTTGTCAAGCGGCGGAGAAGACACACGCATACATACATGCATACATACATGCATACATACATGCATACATACATACTTAAATACACACAAACATACA
>NC_068985.1:109433346-109434912 GCF_001194135.2 Octopus bimaculoides
ACACACACACACACACACACACACACACACACACACACACACACACACACATATACAACAGGCTTCTTTCATTTTCCGTCTTCTAAATCCTTTTTGGTTGGAACAGAAGACAATGCCCATGGCTCTTTACAGATCCTGTGAAGGACATGTTGAAGACAGAGAATAATTCAGGGTGTAATCTTTACGCTGGAAATATTACCCGAATGTCTATGACGAAATGGAATCTGTTAGAGTTACCCAAGATGTCAGGTAGCATGGTTAAAATGGGAGACGGATTAAATCTACCACCCAAGTAGGCTATTGAATGATTTGAACTCAGAATGCAAAGAGCAGAAAATATTGTGAGGTATTTTCATCGGCGATCCAGCGACACTGCCACATGATCATATTTAGAATATTTAAAATATATGTAAATATTGGTTTCAAATTTTGGCAGCAAGTTAGGAGGTGGGTAAGTTGATTACATCGACTCAGTGCTAAACTGGTGCTTATTTTATCCATCCCGAAAGGACAGAAAGCATTTGAGACCTCGGCGGAATTGGAACTCATGACGTAAAAACGGACGAAATGCCGCTAAGCATTTTTTTCGGGTCCAACGATTCTGCCAGCTCGCTGACTTAAGATATATTTAAGTTTTTTCATGCATATACTTTAAATATTTTAACGATGAAAACGGTTAGATACGGTCAAATTTATACTACCGTTAATTTCAGAAGGCGGTTTTACCCCACAGCTTCGAAAGAAATCTCTTCTTATGCTGCAAAAAGCGGAGTTACTCCTAGTGGCACTTGTTACAAAAACCAAATTTTCGGATTCATTTCCTTTTTTTTCTTTTTTCACATATTTCATTAATTATCTCTTTACAAATCAAGACTCAGTTACTTCTGGTGAAGTTTATGAAAACCGTACCCACAGGAGTTAGTGAAAAAGTATTGCCGATGCAGAAAATATCTATTCTAATTTTTTGTGAATAATTAGCGTCATTGCTGGAATAACAACGAAATTTAAGAACACAATGAAATGGTCAAATGAAAATTTGGACTCATATTCACACCGATGATGACATTTTCATCACAATTATCCTGTTTTACTGGTTAATATTGAAACTCTAATTAGTTAATAATCTACAATACTTCAAATAATAAATGATCATCTGTTGGCAAATTCGATCACATCAGTATATCTGTTCTATAGAGGTACAAGCCCATCCTTTAATTTATAATCAAAGATACATTTATACTTACTTCTCGGTCATGGTGGTGGATACAAGAGCTGAGACTAGGACAACAACCAGTCTGAAACAGAATAGCATACAGAAAGCATTAAAAAGTAAATTGTATACTTAAATGATGTCTTTTGTACGTTTCAATACGAGATAGATTAATTTGCAGGGGTGTATTAAAGACAAAAACAAGATTAAAGCCGAAGATGCTATATGGGTTGATCATTCAATTGTATTATTGCATGTTGCGTAGACATTATATATATCGCACCCTGTGAATATATATATATATATATATATATATATGTGTGTGTGTGTGTGTGTGTGTGTGTGTGTGTGTGTGT
>NC_068985.1:109435129-109439002 GCF_001194135.2 Octopus bimaculoides
ATATATATATATATATATATATATATATATATATATATATATATATGTGTGTGTGTGTGTGTTTGTGTGTGTGTGTGTGTATTTATATATGCACGTATATATGTGTGTGTATATATATATACGTATGTGTGTGGAGGCGCAATGGCCCAGTGGTTAGAACAGTGGACTCACGGTCGTAGGATCGCCGTTTTGATTCCCTGACGGGGCGTTGTGAGTGTTTATTGAGCGAAAACACCTAATGCTCAACGAGGCTCCGGCAGGGTGTTGGGGTGGTGAACCCTGCTGTACTCTTTCACCACAACTTTCTGCTTCTGTTGTACTTTTAAAGCGCCAGCCTTGTCACACGCTCCCCGAGAACCACGGTGTGAGTATATATATATTGTATCAGTATATATACCTGTGAATGGGTATACACACAAACATATATATATATATATATAAGCGAATGAGTAGCTGTGTGGTAAGTAGCTTGCTTACGAACCACATGGTTCCGGGTTCATTCTCTTTGCGTGGCACCTAGGGCAAGTGTATTATACTATAGCCTCGAACCGCTTTTGTATGCGTGAGCACGTAAAAAGCTTTCAAGTTGTGAGAAATGTTTGAAACCTATATTATGAACAGTGCAAATATGGCTCGACTTGTGTGTCAGTAATGTTTGTCTTGTCTGATTTATGAATATTTAAATGCCTTTTTATATCAAAGCTGCACTTATATACCTTATTACAAATATAGTATGTGAGCTTGTCTGCAGGAATGATCTTTGTGTCACTTGGATCAACTGCATGAAGATAAGTTCTAAGATATGAAGGTAAGCGAATTTTTGAAAGGCAAGAGAAGAATAACACCATGTCTGTGTTTTGCAAGTTGTTATTTTTCTGTAAAATCTGTTACTCATAACAGTTATTTTCTGCCCTTTATTTCTATCAAGAACTATAGATTCAACATCTTTGTATGGTGTATCCAACTCCAGAAGACTGATTTTACCAAGTCACCATACATTCATAATTACATACATACATACATACATACATACATACATACATACATAATACATTCATACATACATACTTACATACATACATACATAATACATTCATACATACATACATGCATGCATACATACATACATACATACATACATACATACATACTTAATTCAATACGGGATATTATGTAATTCCACGATAACATGTTCAGTTCATTTTAAAACAGGAAATATACTTTCAATTGGAATGAATAATAATTATATCTGATTAGGATCACACAGCCCCAAATCCAAATCCATAAAATGATATTTCATTGAAAAGAAACTCTGAAACAATATATACATCGTATGTACCAGACAAGTTCGAATTAAAATGTTCCTTTTAGATAATCTATAAAGCAAGAAATTCAGAACTTACTCTGAATCGTCCGTGTTTCTCATGAAACCATCTCATGTAATCATGAAAGATATCATAAAAACAGTCGCAGATATAATCAACCCGGAATATATCCATGTTCGTTCTTCCGTGGAATCCTGCAAATAAACAAAACTTTGTGTTGCTGAGTTAAATATTGACGTCTTAGTTGACCAATGGCTATTTCTAATCAGGAGCGTTAGGAACATATGATTTGATTAAAACATTTTCCAAATGCTTATTGCTATAAACACCCGCACGCTCGCACACGCACACATACACACACACACACACACACACATGAAGGGCTACTGAAAAGTTCCTGAATTTGGCTAAAAGAAAATAATCAGTTAAGTATGATCCATTCACCTTATTCCTCTCTCAGATTTACGCACATATTCCAGCAGTCCTTCAGTTTTATAAGCCCTGTAAAAGAACTCGCAAGGTCGGGCCTCGAACTAAGCCTTTCGTGACATCTCTAAAACCAGGGACTTTTCAGCACCACCTTCTATATTTATATCATCATCTTCATCATCATCATCACCATCATCACCATCATTTAACGTCCGTTTTCCATTCTGGCATGGATTGGACGGTTTGAGAGGAGACGACAAGGTAGATAACTACAGCAGTTTAATATTGCAGAGTAATATAGCATAAATATATATCAACCACTGAATCGATATATGTGAAAATATTCTATCAAAATATCGAAAATTTTGGGGAAATTGTCGCATGTACATTTTCCATAGATTCCTGTCTTGTGCCTATGAAACGTAATGCATAGTTTTAATAGACATTTACAAGTGAACGCCAGGCTGTACACACGCGCTCACACACGCACACCACACTACACGCACGCACACACATAACCTCATGTACATATGTAGACACTCAGATAAAAGTCATCGGGACATCCAGGAAAAATGAGAGAGAATATTTGGTGATGATTCTGCTGTAAAAACAACTGCATTAAGAAAAACTGTTTAGCTGATTATTATTTCAGCTTATACCGCATGTCTCATTCACCAACATGGAGCTTAGACACAGTACAGTATGTTAGTGTATGCAGGAGTTCTGTTGTGTCTTGTGAGTAAATTGTATTTACGAGTTATAATATACTCTTTGCACTTCTAAATCAGGTTTTGTCGTTAAAATACCAGTTTCCCTTGGCTTATTAAAACAAAACATTTTATTTGTTGTTAAAAGGTTGAGAGTTTTTAAATTAACGTACGTTTCCCAAAGAAATCAAGAAATCAATGGAAGCATTATTGCTGTAAGCAAGTCATTCAATCCAATTATTCATTCAAACATTTCTACCTAATTTACCAACTCCACAAACATTACATTAGGCATGCCATTCCATAAGAGACAAGAATTGCTGGTTAGATAAGAAGTGTCTAGCTTCTCTTCTCCTGCTCTCATTCTAATTGCGATACATTTCATTCTACGTGACTGGTTGTAATATTGTGTGAATCAAATGTCTACTTCAGCTAATAACAAGCCCTACGGCCTAAGAACTGGTAATTAGTTCTTGTATTTGACCGTGAAGGAAATATGGTATGTGTAACTTTAAAGCATCCTACAGTAATTTCGTCTGAAAATTTTAAGCACTCAAAACGGCAAGCTGGCAGAATCTTTAGCACACCTGGTAAAATGCTTGCAGTATCTCGTCTTTCTTTGCATTGTGACACCAAATTCCGTCGAAGTCGACATTGGATTTCATCTTATCGGGGCCGATAAAGCAAGTATCAGTTGAGCACTGGGTTTTATGTAATCGACTTACACCTGCTCCTGATATCGCTAAGGCGGTGAGCTAGCAGAATCTGTAGTACACCAGGCAAAATGCTGAGAATTTCGTCCGTCTTACGCTCTGAGTTCAACTTCCGCCGATGTCGACTTTCCCTTCTATCCTTTCGAGATCAATAAAATAAGTCCCAACTGAACACTGAGATTTCCTTGAAATAGCTGCCGAATTTTGAAACCAATATTTTAAGCATTCAAATGATTTTCCATTCATTCAAAATTCATTTAATTATGATATCTAATTTTCTTCTGGAAAAATTACATTTGAGAAAGGAGGCTTGTACTTTATTGTTTGCATATTAAAAATAACAGCCAGATTTCAATCAGTTTCACAATTTGTATTAAAAATGGAAGAAACCTTGGATAATATAGATCTAGAGGCATTAAGTTTGAAATTCGCTATACAAGACATGAACTTCAGCTAAGTGGCGACTGTAACAAATTTACAACGACCTGTTTAAAGAGGCTATTTAATAATAGGAATTGAGCTCTAAGTGTCAGGTGGAGTATAAAATAATATGGAAGACTCACCGAATTCTCTAGCAAGATATCGAGATATAGCCATGGATTCCGGTATTTTGGTAACACTGTCAATTTCCAAATATGGCAAACAGCGACACGGTGCCTCTGAAAATAAAAACCATATATAAATATGTATGTATATATA
>NC_068985.1:109439046-109440220 GCF_001194135.2 Octopus bimaculoides
TATATAGAGAGAGAGAGAGAGAGAGAGAGAGAGAGAGACACACACACATATGCATGTGTATGTATGCATCTATTCATGTAATGTATTCCATATATATATATATATATATAATGTATGTACAAATACATGCATCTATCTATCTTGCCCCCATATCTCTTCTCTCTTTCCATATGACCGGTGTTCCGCCAAGACTGACGTGTCTTTCTTGGTTCGACTACCATCCGTATAGCATCTCTTATATTCCTTCCCATGACTTTCATCTGTTATGTTCTTTCCGTAAGGCTTCACTTCCACACACGCCAGCTTAATTTAATTCGTCCTTAGTCGAAACACAACTGTTGTTAATCTCATGTTGTTCGTATTTGTAATTGTGGAATGCTTACCCACTTACACGTTAATTTTACGAGCAAGCTATTCCGTTGATCGTATCAGCTGGGACCCTCGTCGTCGTAACAGACGGAGTGGTCTTTTTTTAGTGGAGGTGCAAAAGCACAGTTGTTAGTGCAGCGGACTTACGGTCGTAAGATTGCACTTTCGATTCCCAGACCGGGCGTTGTGAGGGTTTATTGAGCGTAAACACCTAAAATTCCACGAGGCTCCGGCCGGTGGTGTTGGTGATCTCTGCTGTACTCTTTCACCACAGCTTTCTCTATATCTTTCTTCCTGTTTCTGTTGTGCCTGTAATTCAAAGGGTCATCCTTGTCACACTGTGTTAAGCTGAATCTCCACGAGAACTACGTTAAGGGTGCAAGTGTCTGTGGGGTGCTCAGCCACTTGCACGTTAATTTCGCGAGCAGGCTGTTCCGTTGATGGGATCAATTGGAACCCTCGACGCCGTAACCGACAGAGTTCCACGATGTGTGTGTGTGTGTGTGTTTGTGTTTCTGTGTATTTCTGTGTGTCGTGTGTGTGTCTGTGTAAATATCTATATCTATATATATATATATCATCATCATCATCATCATCGTTTAACGTCCGCTTTCCATGCTAGCATGGGTTGGACGATTTGACTGAGGACTGGTGAAACCGGATGGCAACACCAGGCTCCAGTCTGATTTGGCAGAGTTTCTACAGCTGGATGCCCTTCCTAACGCCAACCACTCAGAGAGTGTAGTGGGTGCTTTTACGTGTCACCCGCACGAAAACGGCCACGCTCGAAATGGTGTCTTGTATG
>NC_068985.1:109441159-109446709 GCF_001194135.2 Octopus bimaculoides
TATAGAGTTACTACCTACTCCTTTTCTACATACTGAGCAGGGCCATCTACCTGAAGGGGTTTGTGTTTTATCTACCTTCCTACTTATTAGGATTTTGGTTTTAGCTAGGTTGACTCTAAGGCCCTTCAATTCTAGACCTTGCTTCCACACCTGAAACTTCTCCTCTAGTTCTGATAGTGACTCCGCAATTAGGGCAAGGTCATCAGCATAGAGGAGCTCCCAGGGGCAGCCTGTCTTGAACTCCTCTGTGATTGCCTGGAGGACTATGGTAAATAATAGGGGGCTGAGGACGGAACCTTGGTGGACCCCTACCTCTACCCGGAATTCATTGCTGTACTCATTTCCAACCCTCACCTTACTGGCAGCATCTCTGTACATGGCTATATATATATATAAAACTATTGAAAACTATTGAAAACTATTTTAAAATGTTTCATCTTCAAAGCCGCTGGCATGCTGGAGCACCACCGTTGCATATATATTGTGAATGACAATAAGAAAATAATGAAGTAACATTTCTTTAATCTAATACATGTCAGAAAGATAAGGCGTCAAGGAAAATTAGAGATTAATTACTTTTACGGTTTGGTAAAAAGTAAAAAGTTGCATTGGTTTAAAGAGTAAAGAGTATATATAAATTTGTAGAATTAGTTAGAAGAGCTGAGTGGTTGATCTAGTTGTTAACTTGTGTAGAGCACAAGGGCACAGCATACTAAAATGAGTCCTTATTTTTACTAAGATATTTAAATTTGATTTCAGAAATATGTTGTGGCTATTTCGAACAACACCGAGACATCTTCGTTGATTCACTCATCAGGAGATAATAAACACACACACACACACACACACACACACACATCTCCACAGACAGACAGACAGACAGACAAACAGACTGATAGATAGATAGATAGATAGATAGATAGATAGATAGATAGATAGACAGAGTTCTATATCTCTCTTTTGTTTTCTCTTCGCTGTATCACATCCTTGATGTTCTTCAGAGCCACGTATGAGAAGGTCAAGTGGGTTCTTATGCTTGCTTGTAATACAAAGATACCTAAAGAATAAGTGAATGTGTAGTACAAGCTACCAGGTATTACTTGCTTGCAAGTGACAGCTAAGCGAACCATTCTTCTGAAATCATAATTGCAATGAATGCCACACTTGATCCGTATGGAGGACATTAAGTCTATCAGGAATATGCTCACTAAAGCGAACTAAAGTGCAGAAGCCTTCGAAGAGGGCGCAGAGCACTCTAAGCACCTTTATAAGATGTTGCTGCAGAACTTACTAAGTGTTCGAAGGATGAACATACGCAAAATCGGATTATCTAATTTATATTACTTCTGAACTAGAGGATAACTATGATTCTCAATGGGACACATGATGCGTATGGAGGTAAATACCCCTAAGGCGATTACCAGTGAGTTGAAATGTGGAATCCTTTGAAGAGCGTATCCGAAGTTCCTTTATCAAGAAATCCATCAAAAGGCACCTCGAAGAGTCGGTTGGCTTGTTTGGAGAAACACAGTTGTTTGTTAAAATGCTGTTCAACTGCTGGATTACATTCTAAGAATTAAGGCAGCTACTTAAAAAGCTGTAAAATGTAAACGGAAATACACTTACTGCTTTTGTAATGGCTCCATTCTGAAAACTCAATTCGTTTGTCCTGAAACTGAACTCCTGCTGCAGAGAACAACATTCGAAGGACCTCCGCCCGTCCTCGGCCGTTGAAATAATACAACGTATAGGAAGGCATCTTACTACTTCTTTGTCTCGGTTGCTTATGCGAAGAAAACTTTCTTTATGATACAATTTAACGACCGTTTCTCCTCCTCACCATTCTCCTTTCATCTCCCCCTCTTTTTGTTTTCTTCTTTACTCAGTTTTAATTAATTATTTTCTTTCGTTTTACTTTCAGCATTTCTTTCTCCTTCTGTATACACACATATATTTATGCATAAATGACTGTCCATATACTGACACAACCACAGCACACATACACACGCACACACACACATGCGTGCGCGCACACACGTAGATATGTATATATATATATGCAAATATAATTATGTATAAATGTATTTGCATATATATATGTGTGTGTATGTATGTGTATGTATACATGATGTTTGTATGTATAGTCTTACCTGTACATATGGTTGGTATATTCATATGCATATATGTATGTTTAAATATTGTTACCTTGTTACCAATCTTCTCTAATTATCAACACCCCTCTTCCGCCTGTCCTTCACTTCAGTATTTTACTTCCCTTTTCTGTCTGTCTGTCTGTCGTCTCTCGCTCTCTTTCTCAACCTCTCCCTCTCTTTCTCTTTCACTTTTCCTCTGTTTCTCTCCTCCCTGTCTTTCTCTCTCTTTTCCTCTTTTCTCTCTCTTTTCCTGTTTTCTCTCTCTTTTCCTCTTTTCTCTCTCTTTTCCTCTTTTCTCTCTCCCTTCCTCTTTCTCTCCCTCTCTTTCTCTCTCTCTCTCTCTCTCTCTCTCTCCCTCTTTGTAACTCTCTATCTATGCATGTATTTGTTTTCCTGCCCCCTCTTTCTTTCTCTCCTCTTTCTTTCGGCCCTAAATTGCATACGGGTAATATATAACCATAATTTACAATACTACGCCATTGTAATTTAACACTTCCTTCCTTACTCTTTTCCTTTCTACCTACTCCCACACCACCTCTCTCTACTGCACCTACCACGTCACACCCTCAACCTGTCCTCAATTAACCGCCGATATCCTGCATTGTCTTCTAAAATTACTTCCGATTATGTTCTTAGATTTGATTTGACAAATTAGAATTTACAGTTTATTGCGAAGTAAAAATATGAGACTATTTATATGCCGGGACAAACACAAACCCACCAAACGTAACTCACACACATACACTCACATAGACGCACACAGACGTACGCATGAACATGCACATGCACGCATACAAACGCATACAAGTACTCGTAGACATTGTTTTCCCTTCGTACATCCACATTTACAAGTGCAGACACATATACGAATATATATATATATATACAAAACACACACACACACGCATATATATATATATATATATATATATATATATATATATATATGTGTGTGTGTGTGTGTGTGTGTGTGTGTGTGTGTGTGTGTGTGTGTGTGTGTGTGTGTGTGTGTGTGTACACAAACAAAAACAAAATTTATTTGTATAAAGAACAATTATCATTATAGGTTTATACACTCACATACACATATACACGCACACACTCAAATAAACACACATACACACAATGTCACACACGCTCACAACTACATACACCAACGCATAAAAGATGTATCTTTGCCAAAAGCATATATATATATATGCAGGAAATATGTGTGTGTAGCTGAAAAACTACTTTAATACTTCCTGTATTCTGTACAAGAATATACTTCCACGATTATATTTAATAATTAACTTATGAATTCATCTCTTGATGAAATGACATATTAATAAGCTGGTTTATGATTCATTGAAATTATGACAAAAACAGTAGCAATTACGGCAGAATGTTTAAATAATTACCTTTCACATTAAACAGAGGTGAAATTGTTAAAATACGTATCTTGATTTTGTCACTATAATAGATGTATACGAGTGTTGGCACAGACACACAGTCACATACACACACACACAAACACACACACACATGCACTCACACACGCGCATACGCACACACACATATATAAATATATATGTGAGCATGTATGTATTTATATAGCTATGTATGTATTATATAAGTATACATACACGATGTCTGACCAAAAATATCAAGAATGGTGTGCTATAAAAGGAAAACTAAAACATATCTATTCAGCATTTAATCTCCTTCGAAGCTGTTCCTTTCTGAAGTAACACTGTTTATCAAGCGTTTTTTTCCATTGATGGATGTATTCCAGGGTCTACTTTTTGAGGGATAACGAGCAGCTGCCTCGTTGCATTCTCTTGGCGTTAAGTCGACATCTTGAAATCTTGTTCCTTTGAAGTTGCATTTGATTTTTGGAAAGAAGAAAAAACAAATCACAGGAAGCGAGAACTAGGAAGTCGGGTGGTTGTTGGACCTAGGAATGTTGTGCTTGACACAAAACCACTTCACAAGCTGCGCTAAATGGGCAGGAGCATTGCCATAAGGGAGTTGCTACTCACCGGACGCATGCAAATTCTGGCTTTTTCCAATGAACAAGATCCCGCACGCGTGGCAACACGTCACCTTGTTTACTATCTGACCAGACGGAACATACTGATGGTGTGCAATGCTATATTTTCATCAGTTCTGACTCCTGGAACGTGCGTTATTGTCGACATTTTGTTGTTATATATGAATGTGTATATATGAACATTCAATGCATACTACATCCACCTAAGCATCCATGTAGCCATTGGTACACCGTACTGGCACTACAATTTAAGATTGTCAATTCTACAAATCAAACGCAAGGGATATAAGGATATAGTATATCGAGGGATATAGTTTATTGATCCATGAAGAACCAGCGCGGAGATGCACTTCGTAGTATGAGAGAAAAGACTGAAAAATGAAATAACTGACGCGAGTACAACGAAAATGAAGTAACATCTACACTCCCAGTTTGCTATAGATAAAAGAAGCGGGTTGTTGAACAATGTTAAAGTAGAAATTCTTACTGCACGTCTTCATAATTTCTACGTTCAAAATTAGTCAACTATCTACAAATAAACATGCGCGCACCGCTCAGAGCCCAACACATATAAACGCAATAAACTTTGGATAAAAAATAGCAAAGATATCAATGAAAATTATCATGGTTATCTGATAAAATGATTTGATAAGGCATTTGAATTAATTGATTAATTAATCAATTAATTAATTAAATATGAGCTGCAGCCAGTGCTTTTTTTTCTGTTAACAAAAATGTCTTCCCAAAGTACCATATAGTCTATCGAAACCAGTGGGAATTCCACGCCGCTCATTAATTAATGAAGTTCAGTGTTTATTTTCTTCATTAATAACTATATTTAAATTAAAATACACATAGGGACCTTATCAATAAAAACAACTTAATAAATTGATATCGTTCCTTCTAAACAATTAGTTTTTAGGTTGCGAAACCCGTCATTTTCACGGATAAAATGTTAATTTTAACATATTTATTTATTTATGTGTTTCAGCCAAGTGGCTGCGGTCATGCTGGTGCACCACCGTAGAACATAAATAGTGAAAACAACTTATTCGATTTTTCTCAATAATAATTTTTAAATATTGGTTTCAAATTTTGGCACAAAATCAGCAATTTGGAGGTAGAAGTAAGTCGCTTACAGTAACCCCAGAGTTCAACAGGTACTTAATTTATCGACCCCTGAAAGGTTGAAAGGCAAATTCGACCTCGGCGGCGTTTAAACTTCGAGCGTAAAATCGGAAGAAATGCCACTAAGCAATTTTCCTGTCGCCAACTCTCGCTGCCTTAAATAATTTTAAATGTTTGCTCACTCGTAAGGCAGTGATCTGGCAACACACCGGATAAAATACGGCCATGTTAGTCCAC
>NC_068985.1:109446817-109449695 GCF_001194135.2 Octopus bimaculoides
TCTAGTACTTATTCTCATTCTCTTTGGCCGAACCGCTAATTTGGTGAGTCGTAAAAATACGAGGCCGGTGGGGAAAATGCACACGAAGACGTTTGCATATATCTATGTATGTATGTGTGTGTGTATGTTTTTGTGTGTGTATGAATATTTTATATATATATATATATATATATATATATATATTTATTTATTTATTTATTTATACATCCGCACGCGCGCACACCATACGCTTTCTCACAGTTTCCGTCTTCCAAGTCCGCTCACAATGCATTGGTCATTCCAGAGCTATAACTGAAGACTCTTGCCCAAGGTGCCGTCTGATTGAACCTGAAACCACATGGTTACAAAGCGATCTTCTTTACCACACAGCTATGCGCGCGCTTCTAATACTATAATTTAGTTCTATTACAAAATGCTATTACAAAAGAAAACAAGAAGTGTATCGTTAGTGTATATTTTTATTCTAAACGTTTGTCATTATTACGCCATCATTTAATTGTTTCCGTTCCGACACATCGTCTCAAATGAAGTCACTTACCAAATGAATACAGCTTCGTGATCGTATTATTTAAAACTCTGAAAAATTTCATAAGCACGTTCTGACAGTTCCTGACTCATTATCAGATTTCCTGACTAATTATTGTTAAAATTGATCTTTAATTTCTAATGACTTCCTATGTTTGAAAGCCCTATCTGATCTTGTTTATCGTCACATTTCAATTGGCCATTGAATGTTAAAAGACGTGCGTGTGTTGCTTCTCTGATAAGACCTAAGGTTATTGATTTTCTCCTTGTATTTTAATGATAGCATTTATTGTTTCAATCAATATTGTCCCTTTTGTTTATTCTACGGTAACTATAACTCATTTTTATCATGTTTCAATTGTCGGTATATTTTTGCAAATAATAAAATACTGTCCAAACAAATACGGTGTTATTTCATGTAGATGTTGGCTTGATAACAATTTTGATATAGAATGGCCTTGAGCAAACAACGTCGGGCGAGGCGAGTTCCGTAATAAATTATAACCTAAGCACAAGCATTACAGGAACGGAGCACACCACACGAATACTTGATTAACATTTTTCTGTTGTCTCTTCCTCTGATGGAAAAAGTTTGTAGAATGCGAGACACAGCAGAAGGATTCTAGAAAGCAGAATTTGGGCTGAGTGGCTGTCTTGCGTAACAAGAGGTTCCTAAATAGCTCGCTTTTCGCGGAAAATGTTAAGTCCTGATTTTTCATCTTGCAGCTTTGACCCTCGTCTGCAATGTTCTTAAAGAACCTTTTTATTTCTGGCATCATGTGCGCGCCAGCGCGTGCGTGTGTGTGGGGGGGGATGTCCTGTAAACTAGAAAAGAAAGTGGATTTGATATTGTCAGTAAGTTGTTCGAGACCACTAATGTACAAGTATATTTTTATGTGGTAAGCTATTTTATGTGGCTCTGTGGGAAGCTGATTATGCCTTCAGTAAACTCACTTTCTTTCCAGTCAAAGAAATCTGAAGCTTATGCGATTGATCCACTGGAAGACAGAAACCCCAACTTTACACATTACTTCTGTGTAAACGAGCTGTAAATATGTCAAGAATATGAAGGATACGGATAAAAAGCTTTGGTCTCAAACGATATACGTAGGAAATTTGGTTAGGGTAACTGTTCTTACATGGTTGGAAAACGAGGAAGAACTGCTACTCCGTCTAATAATATAATTATTCACAGTCTCCAATATCTCATCAGGAATGCTACAGTTGCTTAGGAATGGATAAATGTATTCCGTATGATATAATCTGTAACAGAAAACATTAAACCGAGGAATATAACACCATAATAAATAATGTATGGTCCTCTAAACATTTTGTATGAAAAACATCAAAACACACAATGTGTTTACCATACCAGTACTCATACTAACATTTGAGCAACCACAGTGAACAGATAAAATGCAGTCTGTTGGTGTTAAAATCCATACCAGAAAATTCCAAGTCAGCAGTGATGTTGATCACCTTTACTTAAAAAGGAAAACAAGGTGGCGGAGAATTAACATCGATCCAAACATTCTTTGAATGTCGCATCATATCTCTTCCAAAGTCTACCGAACGTAGAAGTCCTGCCATGGGTCAAATCTGCAAACGTGAGGCTGATACCATGAGATTAGGGGATAAAAAAAAAATACCTTCTCTGAAAATATTTCCCGAATGATGAGTAAGGATGCATATTCAGAATAGATGCACAACTCCACTGCAACAGGTCACCTGAAGAGAGAATGTATACGCAAACGTCATGCATGATTGTATTCCCAGAATGCGTCAAAGTGAAAGAAATCACTGAAAGTATATAAAGACGCTTATATCAGACGTTTTAAAACTTAAATGTGTCCATATATTTCCTGCATTTCTTTGAAAAATTATAAATATATATATATATATATATATATGTTTGTATGTATACATACATGTATGTATGTATGTATGTATGTAAATGTATATATACATATGTGTGTGCGTGTTTGTATGTATATATTCATGTATGTATATGTATATATGTGCACACTTATAAACGTATTAGTGAATATACATATGCATACATATCCATTAATTGTTATGTATAGTTATCAATATGTATACTTCTGCGGGTACGTAAAAATAGATATAAATATATCTATATCTATCTATATATCTATATATGTTTCTATATCTCTCCCTTTCTCATTATATATATATATATACGTATGTGCGTGTGTTGTATATATATATATATATATATATATATATATAAAGCTAAAAGCGGTGGAGTTATATATATATATATATGTGTGCGTGTATTTGTGTGCATTTATATTTATGCGCGCGCGCACACACACACACACACACACACACA
>NC_068985.1:109451936-109455167 GCF_001194135.2 Octopus bimaculoides
ATATATATATATACGGTAGCTATGATAAAACTCCGAGTTTCGGATGCTGGGGCGGAAACCCACACCGCCACCTCTTCAGTTATCTGACCATTGAAAATTGCTATGAAAATGACCGTTAAGCAAAGGGGAATTACTGTGTGGTTGACCTTTATTATGACAAAGAAGCTACCAGAATGACCGCTAAGTAAGGGAAGGGTGTAAAGGTAAGGGAGTAAAAATGTCCAAAGTATTCGCGTAAGCATACCAGTCCATACATACACATGCGCGCCCGCACACCGACGTACATGCGCCTATATGTATATACTCATCCACCCTCGCTTGAAACACACACATGCTACCCCACACATTCGCCAATATATATATATTTTTTTTTTTTGGCGGATGTGTGGGTGAGCATGTGTGTGGATGAGTATATTCATATAGGCGCATGCACTCATATTTTATATGCATGTATGTATGTGTATGTGAATATAAGAAGATGAGAGGTTTAGTTCACTCGTGATCTAAACGAATAGTTAGGCTGTATAATTACTATAATTGGTCACCCGTTAGGTTCAGTATTAACGCAGCATTCGAAATACTGCCTGAATTTACCTGTGATTATACTTAAGGACCGATACCTTCACGGAAGTATAGACCACCTTCCATAGCCTGTGAACTTTATTCTGTCTGTATTCTTCTATCTACTGTTTTAATCTGTGTTGTTCTGTCTACAATTTTATTCCTTTATAAACTGTGAACTCCATGTCTAGAACTTTCATATGCAATCACCTTGTCTCTGATGACCGAATACCCAGTGTGTGTGCATGTGTGTATGGCAGGGTGATCCTGCTACGGACCAGCCTCCTTCCTGTCTGGTGGGGGGATGTGCTAAAGAATCCGGGAAACTGTCCTTATGAGCTTATGGCGCTGGAAGGATCTTTGAGCTTTTTTCGTATATATGCATGACATATAAGCGGATGTATGTATGAATTTATATTTAGTTGGCAAGTAATAGAGAAAATGCCTTGTATATATACCAAACTCGTTCAATAAAATTGTACAATATTGATTCTGTCTAAGAGAGTGTACAACATTTGACAGCTTCATAAACGAATTCAATGTTCGTGAAATGACAGAAAAATATCGGCATGGCAGCTATTTTATGAAACTTTTTTTCTAGTAAATATATTTTCTTAGAATATCAGTTGAATACCATAAGCCTGGCTTCAATTGCTCTGAATTCCTAAAAACACCGGCTATTGCAAAGAAAACTAAAAAATATTAATAGCAGGGTGGAAATGGACTATTGAATACGATTGAGAAATATCACGTGACATTGATTTTTTCCAAACGTTCTCTTGAATCATTTAGTATTCACCATAATCATTTTCTCACTTTCTCTATGGTTTTCGCGTGTCTATATGTGTGTATGTATGTATGTATGCATGCATGTATGTATGTATGTATGTATGTATGTATGTATGTATGTATGTATGTATGTATGTATGTGTGTCTGTGTATGAATGTGTACATGTACGTATGTATGAAATGTATATATGTAAGTATGCATGTATGCGTGTACGTATGTATGTATGCATGGATGGATGGATGGATGGATGGATGGATGGATGGATGGATGGATGGATGAATGGATGGATTGAGGGAGGGAGGGATGAGTAAGTGGATGGATGGGTAGTGGAAGGGATGGCCTGGTGGCTGAATGACTGGATTGACGCTCTTTTCCACATTTTATTATTTGAACACTTTCTGTAGGGAAGGAGTCGATTTCTAAAAATAATATAACGGAGATTACCAAAACAGTGTCACATTTTTAACTTGATAAAAATTTTGCATGTTTTTACTTTTCCGCTTGAAAATTATATTTTCTAGGTACATGTTAGCTGGTTGATTTTTTTTTCTGGAAACTCAGCTTATTTTGACTGACACCTAGATATTTGCTCACAAAACCAGGTCCACCAATTATCTACGGTATTAATATGAATTCACAATCTGGGTATAAAGCCTGGAGGTTGGTTTCGACGCAATTATCCTATATCTGTTTCAATTTCGAAGAGATATTCACATCACCAGGGCAGCTGTTCTCTATGATGGTTCATACTTTTTCTGTTTTATCACAAACAACAATATCTAGCCTGTTATGTTGGCACTTGGTACACGTTTAGGTTGGTATGTTCCGCCAATATTTCTTATGTTGATGTTTATGTGTGTATGTACGCATGTATGTATGTATGTATGCATGTATGTATACATGCGGGTTTGTATGAATGTAAGTCTCCTGTTTTTAATCATTTCACTTGTTCCTCTAACAATGACGCAAGGCTCTATCTTTTGAATGTAGATAATGATAACAATGTCACATTTTAAACGGGAGAAAAGTCTTGCAGTTTTACTGTTCCTCTTACGGATTGTATTTGTAATGTGAGAAACAATTGCATGATTTCTTTTACTGAAAATCCAAGCTTATCCAGACTGACAGTTAGAAATTTAATTTCAAAACCAAGTGTTCCAATTAATGTATGTATGTATGTATGTATGTATGTATGTATGTATGTATGTATGTATGTATGTATGTAGTCAACAACAGTGGGGTTCTTTATATTTATTCTAGAACGAATCTTATTTCGGACGTCATTGAATAATTTTTGGGCGACAATTTCATGACGTATTGTGAGTTATACATGTATGTACGTACCAATGTATGTATGTCTGACAACTTCGTTCACAAGACACTAGTGAATTCGAGGCTATAGTTGAGGGAACCCGAATCCGTGTCATTGTACGACATCTTGTTAAACAAACAGCCCTGTCTGCGACTATGGCAAACATCTTAACCACAGATACACACAAATCTTAACCACAGATACACACAAATCCCTTGAGCAAACTTTTAATCCGCACAGCTATGTCAGCCTCTGCTCTCCACAATGAATTATTAAAACAATTTGTCTCAATTCTTTACTCTGGCCTCTAATACAACACTTAACTCTAATAATTTGCTCTTCATTTAAGTTATTTCATATTTTATTTTTCTCAAGCGTGGTTGTGTAGTAAGAAGTTTACTTCCCGACCACACGGTTCGAAGTTCACTCCTTCTTCGTGGTACCTTGTGCAAGTGTCGTTTACTATAGCTCCGAGCCGACCAAAGCATTGTGAATGGATTTGTAAACTCGAAGAAACCCGTCTTTAATGTGTGTGTGTGTGTGTGTGTGTGTGTGTGTGTGTGTGTGT
>NC_068985.1:109456886-109457986 GCF_001194135.2 Octopus bimaculoides
GTTTGGGAAGCATACGCCTAGACATACAGCCACGCCTTCTGCAAGAAAATCTTGTGAGCAAATGCAATATATTAATGAATATTTTGATAATAATTCAATGAAAGTTACCCCTTTCAAAGATCAAATTAATTGTGTAGAGCAAGAAAGTAAGTCCACCATCTCTCCAAAATTCACGCAGTTTAATTTACTTATCTATATTTTAGGTTGAACTTTATTTTTAAATTACAAAGAATACTTTTATAGTTATTTAAAAACAATGTTTCCCACCATTAAATACTCAATGACAATAAAGCAAATGTAAGTTTTAGCTTACCAGAAGTGTTGCTTCCGCCTTAGTTAAAACAGTCGGAACAAAATTTTAGTGTAATTTATTCGCATTCATATCTCTTAATGTAAGTAAAAACGCTACTTTACGATGCCCCGGAGATTCTTTAACAAATCCGAAATTTGCCAAACTAAAATATATTTTCTAGACGATAGTAATAACACTAAGTATATCGGTATAACCAAATTCATTTAAAAATAAATGCGTATGTCTTTCATATACACAAAATATCGAAATACAATTTAATTTCGTAAATATACCTAGTGTCTGTGAGACTGAATTATTCATATTTTCAAAACAGATCAACCAGTTATCAAAACGGACAAATCCAATATCAATGGAATTAAAACGCCAGTTTTATCTCTCCAAAGTATACTGTATTTGTCCAACAATAAAATATTCGAACAGTATATGGTATAACTTTCAACTCGTCTTGCTATACTTCCGTCCGCCTGTCCATTTTAATCGAATGTATCAATGTCAGTACTGATCTTTAAGCCTGATTTCTTTATGTTGAAAAGCAAAGTTACGGAGATATTATAAGAACCACCACCGGTTATAATTCGTGTGTGTGAGGTTGAGTCAAATACAAACACATAGGCATACACAGATATATGTATTTATACATATATTCATATACATACATACATACATACATACATACATACATAAATACACACACACTCGCATGTGCACGCACGTACACAAATACACACAGACACAGGCACACACACACACACACACACATATATATATATATATATATATATATATA
>NC_068985.1:109459458-109461656 GCF_001194135.2 Octopus bimaculoides
GGTCATTACAGTATCGAAATGTGATTGTTTCAGTTAGTAGAATAGTTTCATTTTTAAAGTGAAAGTATTTGACATGAGTGTTTTTGTTTCACTTTTGACACGTAATACTTAAATAGTGGAGGAGATATTATGTTGCCATGGGCTCGAACTCTGGAAGAAGTTAAAATTTTTTTTGACTAAAACACAACTGGAACCCTAAGTAAGGCATCTGTAAAATTTGAATGAAATTGGTTGCGTAGTTCTCGAGTTTTAGGAATTCACACAGACAGACAGACAGACAGACAGACACACATTCTCATTTTTATATATATATAGATAATGAGTACATTTGCTTTAGTTATTTTATAACTGTATATATAGGACAATTTAAACATAATTTGAAAAATAAAAAATAAATAAGAGCAAAATTCAATTATAAATATATTTTGTATTCATCTCAATCTCGTTTAGGCAGACGATTTAATACATAACTCAAGTTAAAATTTAATAATTCTGTTATCTTAATTATAACACTTCACATATGTTCTTAGCAATTTAATCAGCCACTCTCAGATTTTGCAAGAATCTCAAGCGTTCTTCATTGGCTACCAAAGTTGCGAACGATAATGACTCGCACACATCATAACATTTACACACATTTCGAGATTACTATTCTTGTGATAAAACAAAACATATCTCATTAAAATGAAGTGGTATTTCGTTTTAATAGGTAACTGGCTATTTTGGGATGATTTGCAACTTTTTCTCTTAAAGCTTGCAATTTAGGGTAATCTTTCAGCAAACATGGATCTTCCGTAGTGGGGTTTTCAAGAGCTGCAAAGCACATTATATCACACAGCAGCATCTGAAGGAAAATAAAATAGCTATAAAAATTAACTCATTTATTATATAAGATGTTTTAATAATTTGTTGCGCATTTGCTACGTGAATAATCTATATGATGTTATATTTTGTAACGGTGTTTGGAATTATTTGAAATGTCCTTATATATTACTCTTTTACTGTTTTACTTGTTTCAGTCATTTGACTGTGGCCATGCTGGAGCACCGCCTTTATAGTCGAGCAAATCGACCCTAGGACTTATTCTTTGTAAGCCTAGTACTTATTCTATCGTCACTTTTGCCGAACCGCTAAGTTACGGGGACGTAAACACAGCAGCATCGGTTGTCAAGTGATGCTGGGGAGGACAAACAGAGACGCACAAACATATACACACACACACACATATATATATATATATACACATATATACGACGGGCTTCTTTCAGTTTCCGTCTACCAAATCCACTCACAAGGCTTTGGTCGGCCCGAGGCTATAGTAGACGACACTTGCACAAGGTGCCACGCAGTAGGACTGAACCCAGAACTATGTGGTTGGTAAGCAAGCTAGTTACCACACAGCCACTCCTGCACCTATTAGTTAAAAATTTTGACAAAATACCAGTAGTTTCAGGGCAAGGAGTAAGTTCTCAGCTGATACTTATTTTATCGACTCCAGGAGAATGAAAGGAAATGTCGACCTCGTCGTAATTTGAACTCAGAACATAAAGACAGACGAAACGACACTGAGCAATTTACGCTATGAGATTTATCATTATATGGCAGAGTTGTTTGATGACCTCTTGGCAAATGACTATCACAGCTTGCAGCAAAAAGGGAGAATTTCCAGGTCTGTGAGCCGAGGTGTGTTGAGAAAGGACGCGAATATCATATACAATTTCCTGCCCATAACCCTGCTAAATGCAGAGTTATGCAGAGCAAGCGGTGACCTTCATAAGGCAGTGTGCCAAGTGACATCGTACTGTTTATTTCACAAGTTGTGAAATTTGTGTTTATGTGATCACGAGTGTGCGGTAGTCTACAAAAATTTTGTCGTGGACAAGAAGTTGGAACAAAGAGCCAACGTGAAATTTTGAGTTGAACTTGGTAATTCTGCTCCAGAGACACTGAACATGCTTCGGCAAGCTTACAGCGAAGAGGCAATGGGTCGTACGCAAAGTTTCGGGTTGCACGAGCGCTTCAAAGGCACGACAGATCCGCAGTTCAACCAAGCGCATGCTCATCATTTATACTATTTTATTTTATATATTTTTTTTTTACATCTGTAGTATAGTGCATCGAGAATTCGCTCCGCAGGTCCAGACATTCGATAGAGATTTTTTACAGCGGCGCTTTGAAACGTTTGAGGAAGGATATAT
>NC_068985.1:109463746-109466181 GCF_001194135.2 Octopus bimaculoides
TGTGTGTGTGTGTGTGTGTGTGTGTGTGTGTGTGTGTGTGTGTGTGTGTGTGTGTGTGTGTGTGTGTGTCTGTCTGCGTGTCTGTGTCTGCTTCTGTGTGTCTGTGTCTGTGTGAGTCTGTGTATCTGTGTTTGTGTATCTATATATGTATGACCATTTATGTGTATATATATACACATATATTCATGTATATATATATATATATGTATATATAAATAATATATATATATACATTTATATATATATACACACACACGCACACACATATATGCATATATGGGTACAGGACGTCACGAACAACAAACAACATGAAATATGAAACCAAATGAGTTAAATACGCAAACAACATAAGAGAGAAAAATTTGGAAACAGGACAAGTAACACAAAGAATGACCCTTCATCAGTTGTCGGCTGTCTATCTCCTCCTCATTTTGGGCATTGAATAACAATACGAGTCTTCGTAGACAGTTGCCCTCATAAATATTTATGGAGGATCAAAGTTAGGAACAAAACAGGACAATGGAGACATAGAAAGAAACCGAATGAAAACAAATATGGAGAGTCGTTAGACCAGAATGAGAGTAAAATAATGAACGCTGGAGAAATATTTTCTTTGAAAAGAGAAAAGATAGAAGAGAGAGATAGAAAACGTCCCTATGACGTCCTGAAGGAAGAGAAAGGTGGTCACGTGAGGAAAAGGTGGATGGACGATGATCACGTGTGAGCAATGAGAGAGAGAAAAAGAGAAAGAGGGGAAAGAGAGACAGAAACCGGTGAAGGTGAGAAACAAGGAATGAGAGAATGATAGCGGAGAAAAGAGTATAGAGTAGAGTAGCATCAAACTTACTTGGAAATGGATGTGTGGCGATCATTCAAATAATAGTATAAATAATATATATATATATATATATATATATATATATATATATATCCTATTTAATAATTATAGACATAATTATAACAAGGGATCGGCTGTATGCCTCATCACGCACGGCAAGAAATAGACGCTAATGCCCCTATTACAACCTTCAAATTTCCAAGAATAACACACTATATTGTAGGGAGGCAAAAGAAAGATAGCGAATCAACAAGGTTGGTTAACTGCGTACCCGATCAAATTTCAAGCTTAAAGTAAAATTTAAAATATTTCACACACTCTCGCATCAGCGGTAATATTCCATAGGCTAAATTTACGACTATTTCAAAATATATGTGTATCTACTACATATGTGGAAAATCGGTGTGTATTTTTTGGTGGTGTTATTAGCTATCTCCTACATCGTTTTATTGATGTTGATGAAACTTGACACGTGAGTAGAACTCATAACATACTCGGATTGCTGAAAAAATCGATAATACGGTCCATTTAAGGGACCTTTATATCTACCTCATATAACTATTTTTAAACACCCAAGGGAAATAACCCATAGCACCTGCACAATATTTTTACACTCAAGGGAAATAACCCATTTCATAATTCATGTTCGATTATTTTGATTATTAATTTTTATGAGTTCTATTTTTAATTTTTGCAGACAATACCGCTTTTCTACTTTATTTGACATGTGGCTAGAACTCATGTCTGGAAACCTCGTGACATACTTATATTGTTGAAAGAAATCGGTAATAAGGCCCTTCCAATGGATCCTTCTATCTAATACATATTACTAATATTTTATTTAAACAACCCAAGGTAAAAAAATACCCATACCACCTGCAGTTCTTAGCGAAGCGATCAATATTTGATTCTCACGATCATCAGACCTAATTCTGCAATCTTAGTCCTTAAAGACTTCATTCATACATTTCTATACATACATACTTTTTGAATGTCCATTACTCTGATAATTCTGCATTTTTACAGTTACACTTTTCCATGACATTAGATAAATTTTTTATTGCACGACATATTTGTACTGGCTCCATGCAGACACTCGATTGCCAAACTTCACTTAACACTCCAACAACGCTTTTCTCACGCTAGAAGAATGGTTTTTTTTTCTGTGAATGACAGCAGTTATACATTTCCCAGATGCCTTCGCTAAGCAGAATAATGTCTTTACCTCTCGCAAAACACCGACAACCTCTCTTACCAACCACTGACAATCTTTATCGCCAACCTCCGAAAACCTCTCTCGCCAACCTCCAACAATCTCTCCCACCTCCTGCTGACAATTTCTTGTACTTTTTCGTGACGGAAAATACACAATTTGTAGCAGTTATAATGAAATTGCTTCATTATATCAGAGTAGTAATGAGATTCAATAGAACATCTTCACCTCCGAGAATTACCAGGTACACCAGCTAGTATATATATGTCTATATATATATATACACACACATACATATAGAAAACATCGCGTGTGGAATAGAAATAACATGGTTTTCTATGTGTGCGTATGTATGTGTATATATATATATATATATATATATAT
>NC_068985.1:109468166-109468826 GCF_001194135.2 Octopus bimaculoides
ATATGTATATATATATATGTGTTTATATATATATGTATATAGATATGTGTTTATGTATGCATGCAAGTATGTAAATAAAAGGTATGTATAGCCACATACATATTATAAACCTTGCAGAATTCTCTGAATCCTTTGACTGGACAAGTCCTAACTTTCTATTTATTTTATTTTTTTTTTTTTCACAAACATCACTTATAATTTAGAATATTAAAAGTGATGTTATGGCTATTGAAATATTGCTAACTGTATGCGTTTATATGAATGGCTTAACCTTTCGGCAAACGGGGTTCTTTTTTTATCTCTTATTTATTTAGAATAGAGCAATGTTTGCATAGTTTTCCAACCCTTATTATACAACATTCGCGTCCATAATCATTACAGTTGCTAGGAAGTGTTTTCTTTGAAAACAAATGGTAAAATTTCAAAACAAATTGGAATGTCAGACATATATACATACACGTATATAACATATATCTCTATGTACGTATGTATGTGTTCATGTGTGTATATATATATGTATGTGTGTGTGTGTGTGTGTGTGTTTATGTGTGTGTTTGTGTATGTATGTACGTATCTATCCATCTATATCTATATATATATATATGTATATATAAGTGTGTGTGTATATTTATATATATATATATATATATATATATATAT
>NC_068985.1:109468836-109473172 GCF_001194135.2 Octopus bimaculoides
ATATATATATATATATATATATATATATATATATATAATATATGCATATACACACAGGTATATATATGTATTATATATAAATATAAATATACATATTCGTACACACATGGCATATATATTTGAGGTGAATAGATAGATATTTTTATAGACAGATAGATAGATAGATAGAAACATACATACATACATAGACATGTAGGAAGGTAGGTAGGTAGGTAGGTAGGTAGGTAGGGAAGTAGGTAGTTATACTTACTTATGCGTCGATCTTTCCATTTCTATATATGTATATGTGATCATATATATATATATATATATATACCTCTGTATAAATATATGAATAAGTGACTTACACTGGATTTCTTGAGGACCTTTTGACTTTTTCTGCACTGAAAATAGTTTTAAAAATCATAATTTGTAATTATGTGTGTTGCAGATATATTTTCGGTTGTCTGGAATCTACTCTTCATCACAATAAATATTATATTTGCGAAATTAATGTACTGACACATATGTGTGTGCGCTTGTATATCTGCAGATATTTTCGTATGTATTTGCATATATATATATATGCCACGTATTCGTATGCAGTTTTGTTTAGTGTGGCTGTGTGTGTGTGTGTGTGTGTGTGTGTGTGTGTGTGTGTGTGTGTGTGTGTGTTTGCGTGTGTGTGTGTGTGTGCGTGTGCGTGCGTGTATGTGTGTGTATGTGTGTGTACCTATTTGACTTTGTTTTTGTCGCTATTTATAGGTGGATATATTTAATGGCGGTTTATCATTTTTGATAAAATCATTGCCAGCAACTAAAATAAATGTGTTGGTTTTCCGTTAGTAGGTATGTTGTTACAAATTCTCTTTGCAAGTGCGATATTGTGGTAGTCATACATTTATCCAGACTATTTAGATTAAACGTTTTGCAACAGAGCGACATCTTATTTGTATTACATGTCTACAATGAATCTTCCTATTTTTTTTTTTTTTTTTGTGTTACTTAGTCTGGCGCATTCTCTGTTATCTGTAATCCTCCGAAGAATTGAGCCGGAAGATCATGGTTAGGTCTTTTCTATTTCATGTTTCACTTTGCTATACCTAGTTCAACAAAATCCCACGTAGAATTTATTAAAATACTTCTAACTGCTTAAACTTTAAATCTTTTGACGCAGTTTGTGCTAACTCCATCTTCGTACCTTGTATTCTTTCTGCTTCTTTTATCTTCTCATATAGCTGTCTTTTCGCTAATCTATCTTCATATATGGCAGTCTTTCTGCAAATTCCATCTATATCTCTCGCAGTCAATCCGCTAATTCTATCCTCATATCCGGTAGTCTTTCTCCTAATACCATTTTCATACTTTGTACCTTTTCTGCTTAGTGGAGGCGCAATGGCCCAGTGGTTATGGCAGCGGACTCGCGGTCATAGGATCGCGGTTTCGATTCCCAGACCGGGCCTTGTGAGTATTTATTGAGCGAAAACACCTAAAATTCCACGAGGCTCCGGCAGCGGATGGTAGCGAACCCTGCTGTACTCTTCCACCACAACTTTCTCTCACTCTTACTTCCTGTTTCTGTTGTGCCTGTAATTCAAAGGGTCAGCCTTGTCACACTGTGTCACGCTGAGTATCCCCGAGAATTACGTTAAGGGGACACGTGTCTGTGGATTGCTCAGCCACTTGCACGTTAATTTCACGAGCAGGCTGTTCCGTTGATCGGATCAACTGGAACCCTTGACGTCGTAAGAGACGGAGTGCCAACAACCTTTTCTGCTTATTCCACCTTCACATCTGGCAGTTTTTCTCCTAATTTCATCTTCAGATCTAACAGTCTTGCTCCCACAATTCCAGATAAGATGACTCTTTAGAAACACCAAGAATAACGTAAGTTATCATGAAATGTTTTCTTGAGTTTATCTTTTATCGTATTGTTGACAACTGTATAAAACTTTTCCCGTCAAACATCCGATATGTTGTCTATCTTTTCTCTTTATCCCTTACATATTTCAGTCATTAGACTGCAACGTGGCTGGAACATCGTCTTGAAGTGTTTCGTGGAACAAGTTGATCTCCCTACCAAACTAATTTTAAAGTCTGATACTTATTTTGAAATTTCCGTGACCGCTAGATCCACACGTTTCTTTTTTATTCTCTCTCTCTTTATTTCCTTTTGTTCCTCCCTGTTGAAGAGCGTAGACTCGAAACGTAAACGACTTACTCACCGTCCCCAGTGTGAAACTAATACACCTACTTGTTGCATATGCACCTTTCTCCGTCTTTTGTTTTTCAGTAAATTTCTATATAAAATATATTTTCTCTATCTATCTATCTATCTATCTATATATATATATATATATATATATATATATATATATATATATATATAAAGCTAGATAGATAGATACATTTCTTTTATGTGTGGCTAATAAAAGAAATGTATCTATCTATCTATCTATCTATCTATCTATCTATCTATCTATCTCTCTCCCTCTCTCTCTCTCTCTCTCTCTATATATATATATATATATGCAAAATCTTGCTGTATTACTACAATTATATATTATCAGGAACTGCATAAAAATTTTTAAATATTTTGTGTATAGTAGAGATATAACCAATTTATTACAAATAAATCTTAACAAGGTCTGATCTGAACTGGTACTAATTACGAAAATCTAGTAACAGTCTCTCAACCTTGGGTTATCATATGTGATGGCCTAAAGACACGCGTACATATTAGATATACCCCAATTTCAGTAGGTGAATATTCAGGAAAAAAGCAGCGTTACGGTTAGGGTTGTGGTTAATGTTAAAGTTAGTGCATTAAAGCATGTAATATAGGCCCAACTTTGCATATGCAAACTCGGAGTCATTTTCTGAGACATTTTTAAATAGAAAAGGTGTGTCTTATATGCTATCAAATACACTAATAGCTAAATTTTACAAATGTCAGACGTCACAAGACTGTAGTACCGAATGGATCCAGCTTCGTGCTGTTATGTGTATAAGTATTTCTGTAACAAAGCAAAACGAATGCTTATTGAATAAAGAATGTGTGTTCTTACTACAAGTCGACCATCCATCTCATGGTACATTCTCATGTAGACATCTAGTATTTCGTAAAGACAGTCCGTGATGGACTCCACTCGTGCCATTTCTAGATTGCTTTTCCCATGAAGACCTGAACATGAATAATAATAATAATAATAATAATAATAATAATAATAATAAGAAGAAGAAGAAGAAGAAGAAGAAGAAGAAGAAGAAGAAGAAGAAGAAGAAGAAGAAGAAGAAGAAGAAGAACAAGAAGAAGAACAAGAAGAACAAGAAGAACAAGAAGAACAAGAAGAACAAGAAGAACAAGAAGAACAAGAAGAAGAAGAGCAACAACAGCATCAGTAACAAGAACAGCAACAATAAATATTTCTTTCGTAGTTACAGGTTATACAAAAATGAAAAGAGGGGTGCAAGTGCGTGGGGTGGGGAAGGAATACTTATTACGTGGTTAAAAAGTTAGCTGAAAGGAAAGGTAGATAGAGAGAGATAGACAGGAGAGGCACTTATACTGAGAGAGAGAGAGATAGAGAGAGAGAGATGGAGAGAGAGAGAGTCAGATAGCCTTGGTGGTGGTGGTGGTGGTGGTGTGTTGATAGAATCATCTTTTCCTTGATCTCATTTTTATTGTGACCATCGCTTAAAGGATGCGCATAAGTGCAATTATTTATCGTTTACTCCCTCAAAAAAATGATATTTGTTTATAAGGGTTACGTAAAGCCTAGACTCTGGATTCACAAAAAACACGGTTTCAAGCTGCACGAGAAAGGATGCGCAGATATAGAGCATGGATCAGAGAGGAACAGTGAGAAAATATAATAAGAGGTAGGAAAAGATAACGCCGATAGAGAGGTCAGAAAATGAATGTAGACGAACGTCAAGAATATTCAAAGGAAGATAAACAATGAATGATATAAAAATGCAAATTATCCATTCTTTCTCAAATAGGTCCTCTTAAAGTTATCAATTCCGTGGAATTCCCACGGGTCCCACAAGGAAATATTAATGAGGCATAACTACAGGGTTTTACCCACCAGACTTTGGGAGGTCATAACTTTCAGAAAAATGAATATTTTTTAATGAAATTTTCTATGCATATAGTATTTACTATGTAAAATCCGAATATACAACAATTTCCGGTGAAAGTGTTTTGGAATGGGGGTGGGGGACAATTTTCGGAAATTCCAACAGAGTCCACTTAAATTCTTCTTAACTTCCAGGAAAATTTATATTTTTTCGTGAAAGTTTCTACAAATATACCTTGACGTATGTACATTTCGCGCATGTAGGAATTTTGAAG
>NC_068985.1:109473999-109475893 GCF_001194135.2 Octopus bimaculoides
ATAACCTGCAGTTGATTCCTTCAAAATTCCTACATGCTCGAAATGTACATACACCAAGGTATATTTGTAGAAACTTTCACGAAAAAATATAAATTTTCCTGGAAGTTAAGAAGAATTTAAGTGGACTCTGTTGGAATTTCCGAAAATTGTCCCCCACCCCCATTCCAAAACACTTTCACCGGAAATTGTTGTATATTCGGATTCTACATAGTAAATACTATATGCATAGAAAATTTCATTAACAAATATTCATTTTTCTGAAAGTTATGACCTCCCAAAGTCTGGGGGGTAAAACCCTGTAGTTATGCCATTAATGAATCATTCAAGGTCTATGATAATCATATAAACTTATATATATATATATATTGAGTCACTATATTTTACTCACCGTATTCCCTGGCTATATAGCGAGATATGGTCATACTTTGTGGAATCTGGCATTTCTGCATCTCCAGGACTGGCATCATGGAACACGTCATGTCTAGAAATATATTTATATGCGTTAGTAAATAACTTTCATACATGATTCCGAAGAATCCATCTTCGACTAGAACACCGCACGAACCAATACTTGAATATATTATTGCATGTTAATATAGTAATGATACGGTAATGTTCATGAGATGAATTTTCGATGAAACAATTGTAAATGAACGAAATAAAAGGACTTGCTCACTCCATTCTCCTGATATATATATATTTGTATATGTCTGTGTGTTTGCAATCATTTGGAATTTCACCAAGAAATACTAGCACCTATAGCCACCCCGTATTTCTACATCTCTTAAAACTGAACCACTCATTTCGCAGGACAGTACACCAATATATTTTAGGCCCATTTCCTGGTAAAAATTATCTAAAAATTACTGATTCGTAACACCCTATCAAGGGAACCTGTGAGGACTACGGTGTCCTCTTATCTTGCTAGAAATACCAAGCAAATCCTTTCCTTATTTGAGGCACAATATTTCGAAGAGAGGCAATTAAATACCAATAATCTTAGATAAAATTTACTAATTCGTAAAACCCTATCAAGGGAACCTGTGAGGACTACGGTGTCTCCTTATCCTGCTAGAAATATCAAGCAAATCCTTTCCTTATTTGAGGCACAATATTTCGAATAGAGGCAATTATACACCAATAATCTTAGATAAAGAAAGAAAACAATATATAATAAAATCCAAGTTCCCCGAAAAAAAAGGGATAGCCACAGCTTCAATAACGTTCATCATAACGATTACAAGGGAATAAATACCAAAGATTACAAATCAAATTATTTTTATTGTGCTCAGATCTGATTTCGCCAGCATGAGGTCTACCTGGCCATTTACATTTTAGCGGGCAGTTTAAAACTAATCCTAAGCCCTAACGATAACTCTTAACCCTAAGCGCCAACCCTAAACTGTAAAACTAATCCTCATTCAGATCAGGTTATTTCACAGCATAAACTTTGGGTACTGGGATAGACTATCGAACAAATCCACCCCAGAAACTTTCTAAGTCTAATACTTACACTATCAGTAACTTTTGCCGAACCGGTAAGTTACGTGGACGTAAATATACCAACATCAGTTGTCAAGCGATGGTTGGGGGGGGGGCAAACAGGGAGACAAACACAGACACCTGATGAGAACCCAATAAGGTTCGAAAATCTATTAAGGTTGTTCATCATTTTTTTTTATCTGCGGAGAAATGGCTAAAATTTGCCATGTTTATAATTATACCATATTTTACATGTATATTATATCATACTTTCATACTGTGTGGACTAAGATACCCGTTGACAAGCCGCTGGTATTTGTAGAGTATTAAACATTTTCGGTATGCAAATTAAAAACTCTTTCATTGAGTAACTGGTGCATTTGTTGAGTATATAAAGAGTTTGGATGCTTGT
>NC_068985.1:109477270-109478106 GCF_001194135.2 Octopus bimaculoides
TATAACCAATATGGCGGTATTCAGAGCGTGTAGTCATCGACATAAAGCTTTAATAAAAGATGTTTACTTACTTTTTCTGAAGTTAATCCACTCTTTGAATTCGATCCTACTATCAGTATAACGAACATCAGCAACCGCAAACAGCATACGACAGATCTCTGCACGGCCTCGACCGTTGAAATAATAAAGGGTATAATCAGACATATTAGGGAACGGGTATCCGTGTAGATGATATCGAAATGAAACGTGTATCCTCAACGAGAAACCGAGGCTTTCCTCATTAAAAATGGCTTCTATTAACGTCACGTACTATTTTTATTTGTTTTGTTTTGTTTAGTGTTTTTGTCCTTTGTTTTTTTTGTATTTTCACTGTTTGCATGTGTTGAGAAGAACTATGTCGATACATATGTGTATATGTATATATATATGTGTAAAAGTACAGAAATATGTATCGGTGAGAGTGTAGTTAGGTGAATATATCTATATATGTATTTATGTGTGTGTACTTAGGTGAGTAAATATATACATGCGTGTGCATGTGTGTGTGTGTGTCTTGCGTGCATGTGTGTGTGTGTCTTGTGTACATGTGTGTGTGCGTGTATCTGTATTTATAAGTGGGAGGAAGATCTATATCTGTACTTACAGGTATATATATATATGCGTATCTCTATGTGTATGTGTGCAAGACTGCCTGCTTCTGCTTACGTATTTATGTGTGTTTCAATCTTTGTGTGTATCTGAGTATAAGATTATACACATGCGCGTAGCTGAATATCTATGTGTCTGTACGTAATTTCTTTATAGAGCATTGTTTCTTTAAGTATACATCCATATAT
>NC_068985.1:109478673-109481186 GCF_001194135.2 Octopus bimaculoides
CACTCACAAGGCTTTAGTTGGCCCGAGGTTATAGTAGTAGACACTTGCCCAAGGTGCTACGCAGTGGCACTGAACCCAGAACCATGTGGTTGGTAAGCAAGCTACTTAAAACACAGCCACGCCTGTGCCTGTATGTATGTATGCATGTATGTATGTATGTATGTATGTATGTATGTATGTATGTATGCATGCATGTGTGTATGTGTCTGAGTGCGTGCGCGCCTGAGGTTATTTCTATGTATATGCGTATTTGTGTGAATATGTCTGTTTCTGAGAGTGTGTATACACGCGTATGTATTCAATTGTATGAATTTGTGAGTGTGTTACCTGTGCTGTGTGTACGTGTGCGTTCTTGCGTCTTATTCTGATGCTATTTGTTTAAACAATCTCCTCTTTACTTTCTTTTTACATCATACATATATGTCTACATGTGCACGTATAAGACTATGTGAACCTTGACCCCTGTAATAGTGAATATGACTAAGTTGGTATGTATCAAATACGCACGTATACGCACTTAGTATGTTTATATATATATTTATTTATATTTGTATGTGTCTAGCATGTGTGAATTTCTGTATGGATAGTAACTAATTTAGTGACTCTGACAGTCTCTGTTAAGATACCCCTGAGCATGTTTCTACGTGTGTATCTTTTTATGCGAGCAGTCGTTCTGTAATGTTATAGCATTGAATCTCAGTGTGTCTGTGATTAAGTGTGTATGCGTGTTTTTTTTTTTTTTGCTTATTTCCTTGTTTTAAAATGCGAAAGTAAACATGAGCTGTTTTGTAGCAGTGTCTCTTCCATTTTTCAGTCAGTATGTGTTTGTATATGTGTGTCTATGGGTGTATGAGAATGTGTGTATCTGTGTGTGCGAGTCTATGTGTGTATGTGTATCTATGTGTATCACATGTGTGTCCTCTCTAAGTGTGTGTGTGCGCGTGTATCTATGTGTATGCATGTGTGTGCTCTCTAAGTATTTGTGTGGTCGCATCAACGTGTGTATGTACACGTAATTATATGTCAGTCACAATGTGTCTACGTCAGTTACAATGGGATGAAGCTCTGTTGGAATCTGTTTATAACATATGTGTACGTACGTATATGCGTGTGTAGAAGACTGTTAAGATTAACAACCATTGTTAATCTATTACCGCCATCAATACAATTATTCAATTACAGCAGTCCTATAAAACCACTGTTACAAGGTACATTCGCCTCTAACTTTGTTAGGAAATAATAGACCAACAGACATAAACAAACGAAGAAAGGAAAAACGAAACAGAGGCGGGCGGGGACTGGGTATCTCAATGAAAACTCAACTTGTCATATCTTCGCAACTGTGATTGGTTTTTAAAGAACCATTCAAAATCAAACCCAGTAAATCCATTGGATCGGATATTTATGTTTTTATGACAACTAAGCGTAGTTTTGTTTTCGTAATATTGGTACCAATAAAAACGCCAGGCATAACGGAAATAGAAAAGGAAAAAAATAAACACATCTATTTCCAACACTACTGCCACTAATTCCATCACTAGCAATCTGACCAATCTCATTTATAGACAACAACAAGGTAAAGAGTGCTGAACTGAACGGCCCTAAGACAATTTGAAAGGGTATTCAGAGAGACGATCGTAGGATTGCTTTATTAGATTTGTGGATATGATAACATAAGGTTTCAAAAGTTTGAATAGCTATTTTTGTTTTTACATACATCAGAAATTTTGTGTTTAGACAGGTCCCTGGTTACTAAAAAAGAACTTGTTGGACTGGTGGTAGCTGGTGATTGCTTAAAAACCGCGGGGCTCTTTATCCGCATCGAATAGATGGAAGATAGTAAAGGAAAAGCTATAGAAGCAGTGGTGAACATTACCTTAAATGCAATATGAAGCGCAATCTTCAGCTGCATGAAAAATGCAGAAAAAAGACATATTACAAATGTGGCAACATATTAAAACCAAGTGGGAGAGAGCATACATAAAATCCAAATGTGAGGAAGAATATATAAGTCCATCTTGACATAGCAGGGTCTATCAGGCTAGTAATTGATTGTCGACAAAAGTTTTAACTGTCTCAGAATTCTATTGTTTCTTATCTAGTGGATATAAACTTATCTAGTTTATAGCCTTGTTTATAGCCTTGTCCATGCATACTGCTTACACCTTCCCTCTCTTTAGAAGTAATTGTCCCTTTGCTATCACCACTAGATAAGAAACAATAGAATTCTGAGACAGTTAAAACTTTTCTCTAGAATCAATTACTAGCCTGATAGACCCTGCTATGTCAAGATGAACTTATATATTCTTCCTCACATTTGGATTTTATGTATGCTCTCTCCCACTTGGTTTTAATATGGTGCCACATTTGTAATATGTCTTTTTTCTGCATTTTTCATGCAGCTGAAGATTGCTCTTCATATTGCATTTAAGGTAATGCTCACATTACTTAAATAAATTGAAGTAGCATGAAACGTGCGTACTGCAATCACTTTTGAAATCCGTGTTGCTTAT
>NC_068985.1:109481220-109485734 GCF_001194135.2 Octopus bimaculoides
TATATATATATATATATATATTAGGTTATGGATTTTCATGGATCTCCAGATGCATTCTTAGTAATTCGATCTATTTTTGCTGTTAAACCATACCTGATAACCGATAACTACAAGGTTAATACCTAAATAAAATTGATGTGCGCGCGCGTGTGTGCGTGTGTGAGAAAGGGAGAGAGAGGAGAGAGAGAGTGGGGATGAGAGACTAACGAAATTGGTGCGTGAAGCTAAGGTGCCTTGTAGTATTTAATTTCCTTTCAGTTATGTCCATTTAAGATAATTCCAAATTGCATTTCTTTTCATGACAGATTTAAGTACGAGATGAAGTACGTGGAACGATATTATCATCTGTAAACACTTGTAGGCTACCGACACACATGCTGATGTGTACAGGTGTAGTGCATGAAATAATGTTCTCTTCTCCGCTCTAAGATGATGTACGACAGCTTAATTTACTACAACAATGCGAACATGGAATTAATTAGTGCAATTAGACAGGTCATTAGTTATTCTGAGACATGCAATCAATGTTAATTTGGTCAATAAACTAGCATTACTGGTCAGTGCTGATGTACATTCGTTTCTAGGCTTTGTTTCACGCCAGATTTGCTGATTCATTATTTAATTAGCACCATTAATTGAGGAAACGAGAAAGCAATGGATATGAGCTAATTAGGCTGATGGTTTTAATGATAGTATTGATAATAACGTGAATGGTGGCAGCAGCGTCGATAATGTCCTTGTTACCGTTGTTGTAACTTAATCCCAGCTGAGCCCTTACCGTAAGGACTTGTAATGAAAGGCATCCCAGCCATGGCCACCTTGTCGTTTATCAATATTTACGACTACCTGATTTGATGCGTCCTTTTATTTTATTTTTAAATTGTAAGATTGGATTGGATGGTGATTTAGCTAGCATTTCTACGTATTGTTGTTGGAATTCGCACTAAGTCAGTCCTAAACAAATATATCTGACAGCTTTGTATTAGCTCGAAGAACTAAATCCATTCCGCAAATAAAATAAATACTCCGGATAGACAATACTTCATTATGATTGAGACCTTTGATGGATATATTTTTTTACGGTAAGTCACGTGCAATGGCTTAGGCTTAGGATTAAGCTTATCGTATGGTCAGTGTATTGTATAATTCAGATATAGATCTTTGCAATATCAATTAAAGATAGAAAACTTGTTATCACAGCCAATGTGTGGTATCAGATATGATGTCATCATCTCTGCGTTACATGTTCCCAAATGTGTTGTCATGGTGTGGAAATGATAATAGTCAGGTGGTGCCAAATCAGGAAAATAGAGGTTGATCAACCAGTTCAAAGCCACAGTTATGTACAACAACCAGTGAAACCAAGTACTGGTATGCTGCGGCATTGTCTTGATGAAACAAGACCCTTTTTTTTTGTCAGTTTTCCTAGGCGATTGGTCTTGATAGCTTTTCGTAACTGCCTCAGCAAGATGGCAAAGTACTCTCCATTGATGGTGTGGCCCTTTTGAAGGTAGTCAGTAAACATGGGGCCACAGCCTTTCCTGCAAATGAAACGACCTTAGCCTTGTTTGGAGCAGGTAAGGAGGAGTGTTTCTACTCCATAGATTTTCCCTTTACCTCTGGCTGAGAGTGGTAAAGCTAACACTCATCCTGAGTTATGAGACGTTCAAGGAAAACATTTAGATCTTGCTTTAAATAACGTTGGATTTTCCGTGATTTGATCAACCTGGAGTGGGTTTGTCAGAAGACTTAACGTAGATAAGTTGCAGATGTCCCAAAACCTACGGTATTCCTCTTGAGAAAGCATCTCGTCAAGACGCATGTTGTTAAATAGTGCAGAAGTATATCAGCAGCAGATTCAGTGAGAGAAAAAATCTATCTATCTATCTATCTCTCTCTCTCTCTCTCTCTATATATATATATATGTATATATATATATATATATATATATATATATATATATATATATATATATATATATATATATATATATCTAGCTAGCTATCTATCTATCCGTCTGTCTGTCTGTTCTCTTTGTCTCTCTCTCTTTCACTCTCTCTTTCTCGCTTTCTCGTTCTCTCTCACTCATTGTATATACGTACATCTGTCTCTTATATGTAAGTATACACACACACACACACACACACGCACACACACACACACACACACACACACACACACACACACATATATATATATATGTATATATATATATATATATACATATATATATATATATATATAAAGTATGGCGGTTTAGTGCACAGGTGATATAAACGATTAGGTGCGCTAGGTAAGTGTTGTTACGGATTACTGGGACTCCGAGACGGTAGTTATGGAGACATTGCAGATTTCCGAGGCAGCGGATATGTAATTGTTAAACAGGACATCAAGCATTAAGGCACAGAACATCTGAAGTCGTATACAGTATTATAACAAGAAGAAATTCAAAACCTTACAGCTGTTTCTGGGATATGCCGGAGTATGGGATATTCAGTCATCAAAGACAAATAGGGGGGAAATAGGGAACATGAGAATGGTATATATTAATAAGATGACGATATAGAGGAAGGGAATAGGCAGGATTGCACCTAAAGACTTACGCTCATGGATCTACGTTCATGGATCTAAGCTGTCTCCAACTTCATATATATATGAAGAAGTGACAATGAACGTAATTATGTAGCAGGATGCTGGTGGTAATCCACCTCTAGCAAGTGTTCTTCGATGCTGTGTGCAACTACAAGAACGCCTTCATTATTTGCGTGCTGCAATCACGGTTTCTTCGTGGTGTTGGCTGGAATATTTTTCATAGTCAACATCATTAAAAATACTGAATATACACGTAATGCTAAGATGCTATGTAAGGTGTTTTTAATGTCACATGTTAATCTCCTTAATAAATGACTAGCTTAAGTAATTAAAAAATTCAGTAATTTGTCTTTTTCACACGTGTAATGCCTAATATATACATTGTGTATAATTCATGTAGCGTCATGTAATAACTGATTTAAAATATATTCTATTTTATTACATTAACTGTAATCGTTTATAGTATCTTTTATCTTCTACTTCTTTCAGCCATTACACTACGGCCATGCTGGGGCACCGCCTTTAAGAAGTTTTTAGTTAAATGAATCGACCCCAGCACTTATGTTTTTTTAAAGCCTGGTACATATTGTATCGGTCTCTTTTGCTGAACTGTTAAGTTACAGGGACATAAACACACCAAAAGCACTTGTGAAGCAGCAGTGGGAGACAAATACAGACACAAAGACGTGCGCGCACACACACAAATATATTACGTTGGCTCCTTTCAGTTTCCGTCTACCAAATCCATTCACAAGCCTTTTTTCACCCCGAAGCTATAGCAGTAGACCATTGTGACTGAACCTGGAACCATGAGGTACGGAAGTAAACTTCTTATCCTACAGCTACGCGTCTATAAGCCACGCCTGCATTTATATAAATAAATTGTGACTTTTTTTCAACTAACTTTTTCTCAAGTTAATTTTGCGGCTATTTTTCTCTTACTTGTTATCCGATGACACCGGTGAGATAAATTTGATAAAATCACGATAGATGTAGTATCTCTACATTTATCATTAATGCTATATGTTCTTGGACGTTGCTGGTAGCAAATAAAGTTATTGATTCCGATATTACTGATATGTTTGGACTTGGAGACAGATTGTCTTTTTCAGGACACATTCAGGCAACTAAAATTCGTAATTCTTTTTGAATAGAAACTTATCGAGGCGGATTGTTGTTCAATGTAGAGACAGAAATCAACAGTACACGTATTGGCAAGGACCACAAGAGCTGTGATTGATGGGCTGTTCTTATCCCTTCGTGGGCCTTCTGTTGATGCTGTTGTTCTTCCTACGGTTGTTGTTGTGGTTGTTGTTGTTGTTGGTGGTGGTGTTATTGTTGTTGTTGTTATTGTGGTAACTCGTTATACCTACTGTAGCCATGTGAAGCTGCACGTTGATGAAGGATTCTACCAGAAGTGACACCTACTACTTCAATTACCAACACAACATGTATTCACATAAAACAACGTTTGTATTTCAGATGCAATAGGCGGTGTATATTAAAGATTTTATTTCCATATCGAGGAGAAAATACTAGCTGACACTGAGCCAAATATGAGGTCCCTATGCGTTCACTCGATTAGCAAGAAATAGCAACCAAATCTCTCTGATATGACTGCCTACCTACAACATATATATATATATATTAGAAAAAATAATAATCAGGTACTCAGATGTCTGGATGGTTGTACATTTGCAGATTTTTATCTATATGTCACATGTTTTATGAATTACCGCTTTCACCTACTCTTGTAGGGTCATCAAAATTTGATGACCCTACAAGACTAGGTGAAAGCGTAAATCTATAAAACATGTGACATATAAATAAAAATCTGCAAATGTACAACCATCCAGATATCTGAGCTGAGTGCCTGATTATTATTTTTTCTAATATATAATTCCTGTACATCACCTCCAAAC
>NC_068985.1:109485744-109487382 GCF_001194135.2 Octopus bimaculoides
TATATATATATATATATATATATATATATATATTATTGAAAGAAATTCTATCTTATAATAATATAACATAATATAATATAATATAATGAAATGATAAAATATTAGATGCCCATTTTGATTGAACTGGTACTTTCATGCATTAGACTATGGAATCTTCAGCTTCATGTAGTAGTGGTGACAGTTATGTTATACAATTTACAACTGTGGTGAGATGGCAAAACAAAAACAACAACAACAGCAACAACAACAACCACAATAACAACAATATGAAGAACAACAGCATCAACAGAAAGCCCACCAAGGGATAAGAACAGCCTATACATTTGTATAGGCTCCAGAAATCTAATTTTTCCAAACTGTATACTGACCAATTAGCGTGTGACTTTAATAAATTACTTAAGTTGATTGGTGTTTGGTTCAGGCGTCATGGTTTGTCCCTGGCTAAAAACAGTAATTGTTGGGCTATTTTTAGAAATGTTGTAAACAACATTTCCCAGGGATTTTTACATTTCAATTATCATCATCACCATTATCAACTCCTTTATTATTATTGTTGTTGTCGTCGTCGTTGTTGTTGTTCTTGATGGTAGTGGTGGTGGTGGTGGTGGTGGTCGTCGTCGTCGTGTAGATGATGGTCGTGGTAGAAGTAGCTGTGATAATAGAACTTTATTATTTTTACTGACTTTTCACTTGACCTAGCTAGTATTTTCCTATCGTCATCATGAGCACGTATAGGATTGCTGTTATTGTTAGTGGTGCTGGTCGTAGCAATAGAAATAGTACCTTTAAGTATTACTATCATTATTTATTTAGCTTGGGTTGGAATATAGTAATAAAGTTCTTTTCTCTGATTTTTCTCTCAATTTCACTTGGACTGTGTAGTTTGTAGACAGGCCGCAGTCAAACAACTGAAACAAGTAAAAGAATAAAAGAATATATATGTGTGTTGAGGGGGAGATTACGCTTTTCTCTTTTTCTGGCCGGAAAGAAATTTCCCAAGTTATTTAAATTCCCTCACCGTTTGTCGAGCATTTTTTAAATAAATAATATTCAATATCTGGTATGTTGTCAGACGCATACACTTTTTCTGCCTGTGGGGAAATGGTAACAGAGTAATGCGTTAAACCTGTAATTTTACGTACGGCTAGTTGTAGGCTAGAGTGACAAAGTTCTTGAAGAGTAAAAAGAAGAATAAAAAGCCTTATATGAAGATTTTTCAGTCCACAGGACTATGGCCAACTTCTAGAAATCACTGATTCGGTTGTGTTAAGCTAGCTATCTTCTCCCTAAAACTTTACAGTACGGAGTAAGACCTGCAAGGCTTATCAAGCAACAAAACAACAAAAACGAACATGCATGCATTAACGTTTCTGATTTGTGATGTTTAATTGAACAGCTCTTATTAAGTGGGGAATAGATCTAGCTATCAGCTGCAGCGAAGTCCCTAATGACGATCGACCTTTTTTTAGAACCGTGGGGACAAGAAATTCTTTTCAATTAGTGACATGTAGGCACATCTATCTATCTATCAAATCTATCTATTTATCTATCTATTTATCTATCTATCTATCTATCTATCTATCTATCTATCTATCTATCTATCTATCTATTTATCTATCTATCTATCTATCTATCTAT
>NC_068985.1:109487664-109489801 GCF_001194135.2 Octopus bimaculoides
ATATATATATATATATATATATATATATACATACATAGAAGTGTGCGTACGTGCATGTGTGCGCATGTGTGTGCATGCGTATGGGAGTGTGTACGTGCATGTATGTGTGTATGAATGATGGACTCACTTTTAGAATTTTATCTTCGATATTCAATGGGATCTGACTTTGTGCCAAAGTTGCATGCCACAGAGAGAAGAATACGAACGAAAACTGTAGTCATTTGTGAAACATGTTGGCGGACAAGTAGGTTGACTTTGCCAACTGGAAGATGATTTCTATGAGGCATATATTGGGACATCCATGCAGTTTAGATGACGCAGATAAGAAGCGCACTTAAACACGAATAACAGAAATCATTATGCTGTAATAACTTTAATAACTAGAATGCATTACAAGTGAATTCACGAACAACGACATAGTTACAACTGTATTAAAATCTCCCACAAACATTATTTAGCATTGATAAAAGACGACAAAGTTTCAAAACTCTCCAAACAAGGATATGATGCTAGGTCTTATCGTTTGAACAGCCAAGATATTACTTAACACATTCAATACGATTTCCCTGGATTTCTACCATAAAATCATAATTAATTCTAATATTAGCATTCCGTTTCGTTGCGTTTTTTCAAGTATGATAAAACTTTTGGGTTTGCAGTGACCTGTTGTCTGAGGTTTCGAAGCTTCGGGAAATCATTTAGTAAAGCTGGATTTTCTATAAGCGGATTCTCCAAGGCAGAGTAACACATTAAATCGCAGAGTTTGATCTAAAGAGAAAAAGAGAAAAAAGACATCATATGAGAGAAAAAGAGAGAGAGACAGAGAGAGAGAGAGTGAAAGAGAGACAGAGAGAGAGAGAGTGAGAGAGAGACAGAGAGAGAGAGAGAGTGAGAGAGAGAGAGAGAGAGACGTGTCTAGTATGTCTCTCTGCGACTCTATGACATACTATTCTATAAATGTGTGTGTGTGTGACAGAGAGAGGGGGAGGCAGATATAAATATATATACATATATATATAATTGACAAGATTAATTCACTCCATAGGATTTTCTCATTATGTTTATAAGTGTTTCTAAAAACCTTCATTTATAACTTCTGTATCCATTAATTATATCCTTAGTTGCAATGTTAGATCTCTTTTGATCTTTATAGAAGCAATACTTGAAACAAAATATGTTTCCTAATAGAGCTATAATAGAGCTAAATATTTTGATACCACTCTTCTACAACGAACACAACGTCAACCAGAGTAACGATACGAAGAGACTTCAAAGGGTCAAACACAAACAAACGTTACACTAAACATAGTATATGTATAGGATATATATATATATATATTTTTTTTTTTCTCATAAGCCAAATTGATATCACTTATATATCAATGTTTGTAAAAGATCAGCAATAATCATAAAAAGAAAACTCGTGAGATATCAAAATCACAATTTGCGTATCTATAACAAACGAAATATTTCAAAATATACCATTACAAGTAAGTATAATAAAAGTCAAGACTTAGGTTGTCGAGAATGAACGACATTGAACATCTTAGCATTATGAACAGAATATTAGCTGCCTATATAATGTTAGATTACTAACAGCAGAAGTCCTTTCTACTATTGGTACAAGGTTTGAATTTTAGTGGAGGGGACTAAGTTATCAACATCAACCTCAGTACTTAGCAGGTGCTTATCTTAACAACTTCGAAAGGATGAAAGCAACATTAACTTCGAGAGTATTTAAACTCAGAACATATTAAACCCGAAGAACTGTTGCTAAGCATTCTGTACGGCGGGTTAACGTCTTAATTAACATCAATAATGACAATATTTGCTGCCTCTATTGATTTCTTGAAATCAGATACATAAATACACACACACGCACGCATATATACACGCACGCACACACACACACACACGCACACGCAACGCATGCACGCACGCATACACATGCATGCAAATACACACACGCAAAACACACACAAACACACACACATACATATATATCTACACATACATATTTCTATCTATCTATCTATCTATCTATCTATCTATCTATCTACCTATCCTTCTATTTATTAATCTGTTTATCTGTGTGTCAGTCTTTACTTCTCTCTCTCTCTCTCTCTCTCTCTCTCTC
>NC_068985.1:109491031-109492046 GCF_001194135.2 Octopus bimaculoides
TATATATATATATATACACATACATACACACACACACACACACATACACACATATATATATATACGAGGTCTGATCAATAAGTATCCGAGCAGTTGTCATATTAACGAAGCTAAAGCACGCGCACGCTGACTGATGCTGTTTGACACAGATTGACCTTGAACTCTGCTGTGCATGTGCACTAAGTTTTAACGTTCAATTCTGCTGTTTGCAACCATGCTTGAAAAGAAGTTGTGTAGCTTGTAAAGGTGGCATTGACCATAACAGACAAAATTGAGCAGCGAACCTGCATCAAATTTTGCCAAAAGCTTGGCGATCCCTGCTCAGAGGCCTGCACACAGTTGTCAAAATTTTTTTCATCGTTCTCGACAAAATTAAAGAGATTTTGTACAACTGAAACTCGAGTTTGTTTTTGGTCAGTTGAAAGCAGTATTGAGACAAACTGTGCAGACACGCAAATCTTCAGCGATAATATACTGAACTGAACCGTAACTAATCTGCATATCCTCTGATAGCTCACGGATGGCGATTCGATGATTTCCCGTCACAGTTGCACGCACATCTGCAATGTTTTCCACAGTTCTGCTGGTTGCGGGTCTCCCAGAACATTTGTCAATGTCGACATTTTTTTTTTGGCAATGTTGTAAAAGTCTCGACCACTCGTACACTTGTGTATGGCTCATACACTCTTCCCTATGCAACTTTGAATAGGCCTCTGAGCAGGTATCGCTATGGTGATGTTGTCTTTATGGAAATATCGGTCCTTTTGTCTGAAACAATTGTCTGGGAATATGAAATAGAAACTTAATCCATTTTAACATCTAATCTGCTTCATTTAATTTATTTGATGAAATTTACGAGAGTTTGCTTAATAATTAAGTCTGATATTAATTTGTTATTTACATGTTTTCATACCTAGGCGTTTTTTTTTTAATTCGCAAATAACTTATGAGGAAAAGAGAGAAATCTATGCAAAAATTCATATCAAAAGATGAAGATAATTTCATCCGGATATAT
>NC_068985.1:109495628-109496433 GCF_001194135.2 Octopus bimaculoides
ATATATATATATATATATATATATATATATATATATTTGTGTGTGTGTGTGTGCGACGACCTTCTCGCAGTTTCTGTTTACCAAATCGAGTCACAAGGCTTTGGTCAATTTGGGATTATAGTGGGAAAAAACTATACATGGTTGGTCTTGGTCTCATTTTTCTTACTCTACAGCTTCGTGTGTGCCTATAAATAAATCACTGGATGAAAAACCCAACCAGCATTGGCATTATTTTAAAGGATTATATGTTTTGTGTCGTTAAAATTACAACTGCTGTTTTTTTTCCTTTTTGTTAGAATCTTAATAATGGCAAAGTTAAGAAATAAAACACCAGGAGATTTTGAAGTATATGATCTTCATTTCAAAAGAAAGAAAAAGAAAGAAAAAAAACCCAGCTGATACTGCCAGTTTTTTCTAAAAGGAATTTGTCATGTTATTTCTCTTTAAAAATATAACAGCTCTCTGATCTCTTGTTACAATTTCAATAAAGGTAACGTTTTGAATGTTTTAAATAATTTCTCTCTGTTTTCTTCTTTTAAACCTTTAAAATTTTTTATTATCTTTACAGTTATTTTTGAAAGCGTTGCATTTTTTTGCATTCAGCGTTTCAATATTCGCAGCAATAAAATCTGCACATTTCTCTGAAGATTTCTCTGGTTAAAACTAAAATATTAAAGCATAGCTCACATGTTTTTCTTTGGCGTTCTTTTGCCTGCATATAAAAAAAAGCATATACATACATACTAGCATACATATTTACACACACGTATACATATATGATTTTATATATATATATATATATATA
>NC_068985.1:109497003-109497714 GCF_001194135.2 Octopus bimaculoides
TATCCATGCATGTATAAGTATATATATATGTGTGTGTGTGTGTGTGTGTGTGTGTGTGTGTGTGTGTGTGTGTGTGTGTGTGTGTGTGTGTTTATTGCTCCCTGTGTGAGAAGGAAACAATTGTCACAAAAGTCGAATATATTCTTTAAAGAAATATCTGATTGGCTGAATGCCAGTTCACCTGTGATGGAAGTTAGAACACATGATAAATATGCATATAAAAATTAGTGTGTCACAAATACATCCAGGTTATCATTACAAGAATTCCTTAAAGTCTTCATTCAGATATTGTTATCGAAAATGCTACCCGCCAAAATTATCAGGATAAGCAGCTTGCACTATGGATGAAGACTATCTTGCTGTAGACGATTAATGAGAGTTTTGCAATTTCTTACTGAACCACCTGCAAAGAATATTTGTGTATAATGATCAGATATTTGTGCTGTAGATTAGGTCACTGCCTTCATACAATTGATATTGCCTGTACAGGTACACGGTGTGCCTCGCATCAGATTCGAAGTGATGGTAGAGCAATGTGCACTGAATCTGTGCACTGAAGTGTTTCGCTCAGGAACAAGACGCCTCTCTTCCGGCCCGGGAATCGAAACCACTATTTTGCCATTGCGAGCGCAACACCCTTGCCACTAGGTCCTCACACTATATACATACATACACAATATATATATATATATATATATATATATATATATA
>NC_068985.1:109498132-109499994 GCF_001194135.2 Octopus bimaculoides
GGAGAATATACGAAAAAACAACAACAGACGAGGACAGGTGGTGTGAATAACAAAAGGATGTATTAGTATGACGCTCGGGAATACGGAAAGTCTTTGACGTTTCGAGCTACACTCTTCAACAGAAAGAATACGGAGACAAGGAGAAAAACACGGAGATATATACATATAAGTGCATGCTTGTTATGAATATATATATATATACATTTTACACATGCATGCAGGCAGCCACCGGGCCATTTACGGTTGCGGCCAGCATGTATGTATACAATTTATATGCGTTAACAGCAGCAACAGAGCCCATGAGCTCCAATCTCTAGCAGTGTGGACGTTCTAACATCCTCAGTCATATCTAATGACAATTATTGTTTTCCTTCTTGGTGAAACTGTGCTAACAAGCTGCCTCATTCAATTATGTGTGTGTCTGTGTTTGGAGAGAAAAAACAAACAGCCAGGCAAAACAGTTGTAGAGGCGGTGTAGTTTCATACAATTATAGTCAATCTAGTTATATTTTAGTTACTTCATTTGCACCCAAATGTATTTTGTTGTACTAGATGTATTTTTGCTACAAATATTTACAAAGTTCTTGCCAAAACATTTTGTCTAAATGCCAGAATTGTCTCGCTTTTATTACAGTAGTCTCTCTTGAAATGACTTTTTGTTATCAACCTATTCTTTTTTTGTTTTCTTTCATTCAATTTTTACAAGTGTTTAAACCTGGTCAGTTCCATGGGCTGTTGTTTTTTTTAACGAAACTTCAATATTTCTTAATGGTATTATTTTGTATAACAATGCATAGTACAAAATATAAACAAACATCTTGACCTTTAAACAAAACGCTTTAACATGCCAGAAAGTAGCTATATTCTATCTTTTATCTCTTACTTGCTTCAGTCATAAGACTGTGGCCATGCTGGAGTACCATCTTCAAGGGTTTAGTGGATAACTAAGCTGGATACTTATTATATTGAACCCTTTTGCCGATCCGCTATATTACGGGGACGTAAAGAAAGCAATATCGGTTGTCAAGCAATGTAGGGAAGAAACACGTGCGCCCACGGGCACGCTCACAGACACGCACGCACGCACACACACACACACACACACAAACACACACACACACATACACACATACACACATACACACTGCGTGGGACCTTGGACTACTGTCTTTTACTATATCCACGGGCTGAGCATAGCCGTGTGAGTTGCTTTGGTAGACGGAAAATGATATAAGATATGTGTGTGTGTGCGTGCGTGTCTGTCTGTCTTTGTCTGTATGTGTGAATGTGTTTGTTCCACACCACCGCTTGACAACGGGTTTTGGTGTCTTTACAACCCCGTAACCTAACGGTTCGGCAAAAATTGCCGATAGAATAAGTATCAGGCTTAGAAATAATTGTACTGGAGTCGATTCATTCAACTGAAATTCTTCAAAGCGATGCTCAGGCATGGTCACAACACAATGACTGGAACAATTAAAACATAATTGCGTGTGCATGTGTTCGTATGTGTGTGTGTCGGTGTGTGTGTGTGTGTGTGTGGCGTGTGTGTATAGCGTGTTAAACTTAAAAGCGATGCATGCTACCAGATTTTCGACTCAACTCGAAATGCTAGGTGTGCTGCAATGTAACCTGAATATAATTTTCTCCCTGTACTTTTAGTTTGTGTGCCACCGAATTTTGAAAAGAAATTTAGTGTACCGCAATTGAAAAAAGGTTGCAGGGCGCTAGAATAAAGCCACTCCAAATCTTTGTTATAATATCCGTGTGGATGGAGTCAGAACTGGCTAGCTTGTACTGGCATTGAGTCGTATAATGTGTAATAATGAAGTCAAACCAAGTAATGATATTTTGAACTGCAT
>NC_068985.1:109501786-109504426 GCF_001194135.2 Octopus bimaculoides
ATAACGATAATAATAATAATAAGAAGAAGAAGAAGAAGAAGAATAATAATAAGAATAATAATAATAATAATAATAATAATAATAATAAGAAGAAGAAGAAGAAGAAGAAGAAGAAGAAGAAGAAGAAGAACACCATGTCGCGCACATTTGTTTTTGATGCATATGCCTGCTGTACCATTATCAGACGTGTAATCATAATTTACCCCAGTGTCACTTTGATGGCATGCTCTGCTTTCTCACTCAGTAATAATAATAATAATAATAATAATAATAATAATAATAATAATAATAATAATAATAATAATAATAATAATAATGATATTAAAAATAATAATAATCATAATGATAATAATTATAATAACAATAATAGGACGGAGTAACGATAGCGGCGGGGTCGGTTATGAAGTAGATGGAAGAGATGGGCTATAAGTACTTGGGGATTTGGGAAATGGATAAATTAATGGGGAAAGAAATGACAGAAAAATTTAAGGTCGAGTACTTACGCAGACAGACTGATACTTAAGTCGAAATTAAACGGACGGAATAAGATATGGAGCAGGGGTAATGGCAAGGACAGTAGACGAACTAAACAGTTCAGACAGAAAGACAAGGAAGTTGCTAACTAGATATGGGTCACTCCACCCAAAAAGTGACACAGACAGACTGTATGTACCAGGAAAAAGAGGGATAGAGGACTTATTGGATGCGAACGCAGCATTAGCGCAGAAGAAAACAACATAGCTTGGTATGTGAAAATTGCTACAGAACCGTTAATATTAGAAGTAAGAAGGTCAGGCTTACGTAGGATGATAGATTGCAAAAATAAAGCACTATACAAGCAAGTGAAAACGAATGAAACTGAAAATAAGTGGGTATAGAAAAGAATGCATGGACAATTTTATAGGGATGTTGAAGATAAGACAGATTGAGATGACTAAAAGTGATTTAAAACCGGAAACGGAGGCTCTAATCTGTGCTGCCCAAGAGCAAGCACTAAGAACAAACTACATAAAATAGAGAAAGTGATAAGTGCAGAATCTGTGGAGAAAACGGTGAAACTGTATGGCATATTACCAACCAATGTACGCCACTAGCCCAGAAGGAATTATAAGAGACGCCACGACAATATAGCAAGGCTTATCCATTGGACATTTTGCAATAGGTATGGACTTGACAGAGCAAAAACATTGGTACGACCACAAACCCGAAGGCATCATCGAAAATGATAATGCAAAGATCCTGTGGGATTTTATGATTCACTGCGACCATGAGGTAGAGAATAGGAAGCCAGAAATAGTTTTAATTGAAAGCAAACTGTGCTAGTTCATAGATATAGCATGCCCAGCTGAGAACAAGTTATGCGATAAGGAAGAAAGAAAAGTCGATAGATATGACAGGTTAGCTTGGGAGTTTAAGTAGCTGTGGTCGATGAAATAGATGGTAGTAATACCAATAATTGTCGGAGCCCTGAGAACAGTGAGCAAAAATCTTCAGAAGTACATGGAACAAACAGGGGCTGCAATAAGTGTGGAGCACTTGCAGAAAACAGCACTGCCTGGAACCGCTTGAAAATTCCGGAAGGTGCTCGAAAAATAAGGTGTTACCTTAGTTCACTGGTAGTAAACAGCTTACACCGTAGTACATCTCTGGCGTTAGAAGATGTGCAAAATCAAATAATAAATGCCCGGATGCAGTACCAGGCAGTGGCTCTCGTGGCTTCTGATCTTAATTGATCGGAAGTGTTATCACGTACATTGTTTTGTCTTGGTATAAAAGATGGGCTACAGCAAATATTCTGCTTAATACCACAGGGAGTGATTGTTAAAATAGTAACGTGACAATAATATCGTTCTACTCTACAGCATATGTTAAACGTTAACCAATAGCAATTTGCTTAGAATTTTAAAAAAGCATATAATCAAACATTGCTTTTGGCATAGCACAGTCTACGAACAGGAAACTAACGTGAAGTTAGCTTCCAGTTAGTAAAATGCTTATTGCACATAATTATAAATTAATGAGAAAAGTTCTATTTCTTTACTAACCACTTTTCGCCCATTTCTGTCGTAAAACATCCTCATATAATTATCAAACACATCATATAAACAATCTGTGATGCTTTCAATTTTCGCCTTTTCGATATTGTTACTGCCGTGGAACCCTATAAAAGCCACAAAAATAACACCAGATAAAAGTTTATTTCATTGGAACGAAATTACTCGAGACGCCGTTTCACGTCATTACAACTGCAACAATACAAAAACACTAATGTTATTATTTTCTAACTTTTAATCTTGCTGGCACTCCGTCGGTTACGACAACAAGGGTTCCAGTTGATCCGATCAACGGAACAGCCTGTTCGTGAAATTAAAGTGCAAGTGGCTGAGCACTCCACAGACACGTGTACCCTTAACGTAGTTCTCGGGGGAGATTCAGCGTGACACAGTGTGACAAAGCTGACCCTTTGAATCACAGGCACAACAGACACAGGAAGTAAGAGTGAGAGGAAGTTGTGGTGAAAGAGTACAGCAGGGATCGCCACCATCCCCTGCCGGAGCCTCGTGGAGCTTTAGGTGTTTTCGCTCAATAACACTCACAACGCCCGGTCTGGGAATCGAAAGCGCGATCCTACGACCGCGA
>NC_068985.1:109505700-109507062 GCF_001194135.2 Octopus bimaculoides
GATAAAATTAGTACATATTTAACCGGTGTAATAGTTAAAGCTATACTATTTAAAGCTAAAGACGTTTATTTAATTATAATTAAAGACCAATTGAATAATAGAAAAATACAAGATTATTTATTTCTACAAACGTAATAATAAAAAATATGAATGAAAAAATTAGGAAAGAAAAAATTATTAAGAATAAAAGATTAAACTTTATATATATATACAAAGTTTTGATTTAAAAAAAACTTTAACGATATTATAAACTATAAAGATTAATAATTAATCAAATATTATTAATCAAGAATAATCGAAAATATATCAACACTATTCGATATATATTTATACATAACACGATTGATACTTACCGAATTCGTTTGCTAAATATCTTGAAATTGTCATACTTTGTGGAACCTGAATTTTACGATCAATCTCGAGAATCGGCAGCATACAACATGGCATTTCTGAAATATAGGAATATTGATTCTTTCTTATATATCTGCAAAGCCACAATTTCTGTGTGGGCGATCATGTAGCCGATTATATCGGCTCTAATGCTTGACTTGTCCGATAATTTATCAATCGGGAGGAATAAATATTAGCAGTAGCTTATTCCATGGTTTTTTTTTGTTATATATTTTATTGTTTTACAGCAATGGAAATGCGGCCATGTTGGAAAGAAGAGATTTGTCGAGCAAAGCTACTGCTATTATGATTTGTATTGGGATCCTTGGCTGGGCCGCTCGTTTACAGGGATTTAAACAATTTAATACCAGTTTCCAACCAGGGTGTGATACATAGAATTCCTCACACAAACATCCATAAGTGGATATACGTGTGTGTGTGTGTGTGTGTGTGTGTGTGTATGTGTGTGTGTGTTTATATATATATGTATGTATAAATACATACGTATATATATATATATATATATATATATATATATATATATATATATATATATATATATATATATATATATATATATATATGTACTTATGTGTATGTATATATCTATGTCCATTTAAACATACATGTACACACACACACACACACTCACATATGACATATATGCATATATATATATATGTGTGTGTGTGTGTGTGTGTTGTGTATGTGTGTGTCTGTGTGTGTGGTTTATACAAAGAATTAAGACCACGCAATCCTAAATCTTAAACACTACGTCCTACATTAAACGTGGCCGTGTCTTTATGATCTGGAAACGAAGGCCCAATCCAAGGGTCAAAACCGGAATAAAACATATCCAGTTTTCACCTGATTGGTCCCAAGCAAAAACAGTTTTTCGGAGAAAACGATTTAATAATAGAGGAGATATGATGTGCGTGTGTGAGTGTGTGTGTTTGCGTGTGTGTGTGTGTG
>NC_068985.1:109507481-109508334 GCF_001194135.2 Octopus bimaculoides
ATATATATATATTTATCTATATATACAGGCTTAGGCGTGGCTTGTTTCCCAACTGGCTTACTTCCCAACGACATGGTTCCAGCTTCAGTTTAAATGCGTGGCACCTTAGGCAAGTGTCTTCTACCATAGCCTTGTCAATGGATTTGGTAGACAGAGACTGAAAAAAAGCCGTCGTATATATCTACGTATACCTCTATGTTTGCACGTGTCTTTGTGCTTGTGTTTGTCCCCACCCCTGTTTGACAACCAGTCTTGGTATATTTATGTCGCTAGTTCGACAAAAGAGACCGATTTAAGTCTTCATTTTTAAGTCTAGTACTAGACTTAAAAATGATGTCCTGACGTCGATTTGTTCGACTAAAACCTTTGAAGGCGGGGCCACAGCTTAGTGAAATGACTGATACAAATATAAAAAATATAAAAAGGTATGTATGTATGTATGTATGTATGTACGTTTGTATGCATGTAAGTATGCATCTATACACACACATACACATACATACATACATGCATACATACATATTTCTAAAAGGAAATTTATTAGGTGGTATATAAAAAAAAAAACATGAAAAGAAGGAAATATTCAAGGAAGAAATAGCATATTGTATAAAGATTGTAAGAATATTATCTACTTACTGTTTTTCATGCTATCCCATTTGGAAAAGTCGATACGTTTATCGATGTACGGAATATCTGCCAGTGCAAAAAGCAGACGACATATTTCAGCTCGGCCGCGCCTATTGAAATAATGTAAAGTATATTCCTGCATCGTAATCGTGTTCCGTTTATCTCTTAAAACCTCTTGATATCTCTCTCTCTCTCTCTCTCTCTATCTATCTATCTATCTATCTAT
>NC_068985.1:109508434-109512193 GCF_001194135.2 Octopus bimaculoides
ACTACTGAACAATAATGATAATAATAATAATCCTTTCTACTATAGGCACATTGTCTGAAATTTTGGGGGTGGGGGTAAGAAGGTTACATCGAGCTCAATGTTTCACCGGTACTTAATTTATCGACCTGGAAAGGATGAAAGGCAAAATTGACCCCGGCGAAATTAATAACCCTTTCTAGTAAAAGCACAAGATCTGAAATTTTATGGGAGTTAAACAATAGAATACATCGTCTCCAGTGCGTAACTGATACTTATTTTATCGATCCCGAAAGGATGAAAAGCAAAGTCGATCTCGGTGGTATTTGAAATCAGAAGGTAAATGGGGACGAAATCCTGGTGCGGGGTTTTGCCTGGCCTGTTTACGCTTCTACCAGCTTTCTAATATAGGAACCAGGCCTGAAATTTTGGAGGGCGGGGGGACTAGTCGATTACATGGACCCTAGTACTCAACTGGTACTTATTTTATCAACCCTGAAAGTTAGCTAACGATTTTTTTTTACATCGCTGCCTTAATAAGAGAGTCGACCTCGGCGGAATTTGAACTCAGAACTTAGAAGATGGGCGAAATGCTGCTTAAGTATTTTACTCGGTGTACTAAAGGTTCTTCCAGCTTTCCACCTTAACAATGATGTTTTTTTTCTCTTGATTTCTGTTTCGTTTTTATTAAGTCTTCCACTTTTTGCAAAAACACATTCTCGCTTTCTTCTGTGCTTTTTGTTTGTTTTTCTAGTAGTTTCTTATGTACCTGAACCCTGATTTCCTATTAGAACAGACCATGTAGCTCAGAGCACGAAATCTGCTTGGAGGCATAAGTTATGTTATAAAAACCTGCCTAGACACATGTGTCCACAGCAAGAAACTATTAGGAGCACTCAGTTTTATAGCTTTGTACTACTTGTACTGTTTGTACTGCGTAGATTATATAAATATACATACATACATACATACATACATACATACATATACATATATATATATAATATATATATATATATATATATATATGCAGTGTACGAAACATATGTGAGGACATATTTGGAAATTTAATTACAGTGGAGACGCAAAGATTATTTTAATAAATCAAATGTGTACGCATGATCTCAGTAAAATTTCTCATAAGTTTACTCTATTAATCTACCTTCGGCATCGGTTATTATTTCAGTTCGGGACCAGAATCGTTGCCATACTTGTATGAGATGCTTGTTACTTATTTATCACTTGGACAATGGCGGCCTTCAGAAAAGTAATAAGCCAGTGAGGATATCGATTAGTCCCCCTTTCGGCAATGTTCCAAATGATGTTCTCCCAAAGTTATAAATAAATGGACTTTGGAAGCTACGCGTTTGGTGTTAAATCATCATAGATATTGTCTGATATGCAGGCTTTTGTTACATGAGCTTTGTGGAAGGTTCTGAGTATTTTTCATAGACTTGTATCCTTCTACAAAGTGTTTCATGCGTCTGGGGATTAATTAGAGTCCCCAGCGTATCAAAGTATTCAGCAGCATTAATTCTAACACCAAGTAGAAAGATGTCAGATGGCATGGCATGACTTTCGTTACTCAACACTTCTAAAACAATTACAGTTACTGGAAATATTGTATGCATCAATCTGGGAACACCAGTACGATATGTACATGATCATCTGTCTATTTTCTTGTTTTACTTTTTATCTTAGTCAGAGTTTTGTCTTAGTCAAAGCATGTCATGTTCGTGAAGATTTATAATTTTAAGTAACCACTTGACACGGATCAAACGGTTTTGCAGTGTCTTTGCAGAACATTTATATCTAACGTCCTCGTAGCCCACAGTTTTGAAAATGTGTTCTGACACTTGACGTTCCTTGATGATGGCATTCATTGATTTTCCAGCGTCATTAGCGATAATGTTTTGAACACGTTGGAAGAACTACGAAAGTTGTGAACAATTATGATGATTATTATTAAGGAAAAAATCATTATCATTGAATAAAAAAAGAGGAAATCCTTAGTAAGGAAATCAAACGTGGCGAGGTAGCAGTATCGTTAGCGCGTCAGACAAAATGCTTACTAACATTTAGTCTGTATTTGCGTTCTGAGTTCAAATTAGGCCGACGTTGACATTGTTTATATTTCTTTCGGGACTAATGAGCACTTGGGTTCGATGTAATCAACTCTTAAAAATTTCAGGCCTTGTGACTAGAGTAGAACAGATTAAGGTAATCAAAGGCACAGAACTGGAAGAATCGTTAGCACGCCGTACAAAATGTTCAGCGGCATTTTACTATTTCAATTTATTTCTACATGTGCAACCAAGACAGGTCTGAGTCGTCTATTGTAAATGTCTATTTTTCATTGGAGCATATGAAACATCTCTTTGTCTCGTTGATATAATGATTGATCTTGAAGAGAATCTTCAATTTGGTGCATTTTATCTGAAGCACAGGTATCAACAGACTATGTCAATGGCCGGACAAAGGCCAAACGTTATGTTTGATCTCCAGAAAGAAAATTTAAACCCAGATGCAACAAATGTCTTTCAGCCTTTAGACATCACGTAAAGAGACATGCAACAACTCACCCAGTATTAATATGGAAACTTAAAGAAGTCAACGTTAGCTACAACAAGATCCTCTCCAAGATCAATCACTATACCAACGAAACAAAGAGATGTTTCAGATGTTCCAATGAAAAAAATTGTTTCTTATAACAAAAAAATCAAGAACCTACACCAATAATATTTATGTTATCCCAAATTTTCGTGTGATACCATGTGATATCATTGTACTTTGATCCAAGATGGAGACAGGCACCAACGTCCAGTGGAAGACTTGATAATTGAGAAATTTCTCCGAATGAAACAATGGTAGCCTTGTTAATTCTCAAATAAAGTGTGCGTGTATATACTTTCACTCAATTTCTGTCTACAGGATTCATTCAGATGACTATGGTCAGCTCGGAACCATAGTAGGAGCCACTTGCCCAAGATGCCGCGCAGTGGGATGGAGCTTGAATCCACAAGATTGCAAAGTTGCACCACTTTCTCTACGCACTTAACATAATGTGGTCGCTTAAAAATAGCGACAGATTATCTGTACCATTAGAAATATTGCCAAGAATAAGTTCTGACCCTCTGCGGTTTGAGTTAAAATCCCACCGAAGTTAATTTGTTGTTGGGCAATCAATAAATAAGACTATAATCTCGAACGTAATGCCGCTAATCGTGCTAACAATAGTGCCAACTCACTGCCTTCGCTAATATCACAACATTAGCGTGGATATATTGAGTTTAAAAACCCTTTGAAGAGAAAACATCGAAAGTTATCCAGTAGACTAGTTATAGATAGCTAAAAGCTTTTATGCATTAGGCTTACACGTATGTATACAAGCCCTCGCATACTCACGTACAATCACGCTCACACACAAACTTATATATATATATATATATAGTAATATACAGGTAGCTTTCAATTCTTTTTTCTTAATTAATGAAAGACCTAGCACTGCTACTGCTAATAAACATGTTGATGTTTCGCATTCGACACACAGCAAGTCCTCGCCATTATTTCCATCATCATAATTATGATCGTCATTAGCAGCCGCAGCATCACCACCACCACCACCACCACCACCACCATCACTACCATCATCATCATCAACACCAACCATCATCATCAACATCCTCTTCGTCATCGTCATCAACCTCATCAAAATCGTTAATGCGTAAAACAAACTTAAGGGCAACAACACAAATAAAAACACAAAAAAATGTATTTCATTAA
>NC_068985.1:109512417-109515927 GCF_001194135.2 Octopus bimaculoides
ATATATATATATATATATATACATACATGCCTGTATATACATCGTTACCTTTTTTTGCTCTTCAGTAACTATATCGAAAGTAATAGCCATTTTTATATCGTACACCAAAAGAAACTTTAAATATAAAGTGACTAATTAATATTTTAATGGTTCCTTCCATCTTTTTTCTTCTTCGTTTCTCTTTATTTCCCATTTTCTCTTTTTTATTTTTTGTTATCCATTTTTACTTGAAGAACTATAAAAAAAAACCTCTGTACGATACAATAGCCGAGTTTCCAGAAAAAAATTCTGCACATAAGCGCCACCTATTGGCGTGCTCGCGCAGGATTCAGAATCTTTCATCATCACCCTACATAAGAACTGTATATATATATATATTCGTGAACGTAGAGTATTGAAACTGCGTTAATATTTGAATTGGTAGCGACGGATTATTGTGTTAATAATCGAGCATACTAGGTGGGGAGCATTGTGTTGGAGATTATAACTCCGGATTACGTGATACAGAGACGGATCTTTTATCAATCTGTCTCCCGGTTTTACAAGATAGGTATTTGCTTGGTAGGGTTCATTTTGCAATCTAGAAATCAGAGAAGTTACGTCTCTTGAAGTAAGTGGAGATTTTTGCGTGGGCTGCAACGCGATCTCTAAGAGACCTCAGTTTTGGATAGTTGCTCAGCAGAGATGGGTTCTCATGCAGTGGACTTTCAAGGGCAGCGTAGCACATCATATCACACATAGTCATCTAAAGGAAAGATAAAAAACAGAAGCGTTAGATTGTGTGTTTGTATGTATACATGTTAATACACACAAACTAACACACACACACAAGCACACATACACACAAGCACACACACACACAAGCACACATACACACAAGCACACATAAACACAAGCACACACACACACACAAGCACACACACACACACAAACACACATACACATGCATTATTTGTGGGTAAAAAAAGGAACCAAGGGTTTCATATGGGTAGAGTTCCACAATTTTTCAACCGACCCACTTTCGAATGTTGGCATACACGCAAACACATACGCACACGCACATACACACACGCACGCACAAGCACACACACATACATACACACACACACACACACTCATACACACACACACTCACACACACATACACACACACATGCTTTATTTGTTGAAAAAAAAAGAAACCAAGGGTTTTATATTGAAAGGATTCCGCAATTTTTCAACCAACGCACTTTCCAATGTTGGTAAACATCTTATGTATGCATACAAACACGCACACAAACACACACACTCACACACACACAAACACACACACACACACACACACACACACACACACACACACACACACACACACACACACACACACACACACACAAACACGAACTCATATATAAAAACCTCATCTGATGCAATCAGGCATACTGTTTGCCTGCATAGAAATTTTGTCATTTATCGAATCAGAAAAACAGAAATTATTCAGCAGCAAAGATCCCACGTGAAATTTTGCATTACACTTGGGAAGTCTGCTAGAGAGATATTGAGCCTACTCCGGCAAGCTTACGACGAGAAGACAATGGGTCGTACGAAACGTTTCGAGTGTCACGGGCGCTCCGAAAGCAGAAGGACCTCCCTGGAAGACGATGAGTGATCTGGACCGCCTGCCATGAGCTTCATCTCCGGAAATGTAGTATTGTGCATCAAGAATTCGTCTGCCAGAACCAGACCGAGAGTTTTACTGCGACATTTTTAAGTGTTAGCGACTGGACCTGTGGAGCGCCAAGAATTGGATGCTTCACGACGACAACACCGTTCTTGAAATCTAGATTGAATCGCAGAAGTCCTCAACTCGCTTATAGAAAACGACTTCCAGGCCGGATGCCAAATGTCGCAGGAACGTTGGAACCAGTGTATTGCTGCGCATGGAGACTAACTACAATGAGATGATGTTAAAACTGAAGTAAAGAAGTTATGTTTTATTAAACATAAACTCTCCTGGAAACTTTTGACATCACCTCGAACTATGAGCTGCACATGGTTGCTCAGTGGAAACACGTGTTAATAATAATAATAATAATAATAATAATAATAATAATAATAATAATAATAATAATGATAACTCGTATGAAAACCGGTGCTAGCGTATGAAAACCGGTGCTAGCGTATGAAAACTGTGATAGCGTATGAAAACCCGTGCTAAAACTGCTGCCTTAGATATCCTTAATGATAAATGACAAGAAAACTCCCTCAATGAAAAATACCCAAAGAGAGCTAATAATATCGATATTGACAAAGCCCTTACTCATCAATGCTTAATGGCTTCTTGCTTAAAATCAGAAACAAAAGGGTTTATCATAGCAGCCCAAGATCAATGCCTACCAACAAGAAACTACCAGGCCAAATTATTAAAGAACGGCAGTAGCCCAACATGTCGTATATGTAAACAACAAAATGAAACTATTGATCATGTTGTCTCTATATGCAGTATTCTTGCACCTACAGAGTATCTCAAAATGCATGATAGAGCTGCACAATATATTCACTGGGTAATTTGCAAAAACATGGACCTGCCCCATAATAAAAACTGGTGGGAACACAAACCACCCCCAGTGCTTGAAAATAATCACATCTCACTCCTCTAGAGCTTCACCATTCAAACGGACAGAAAGATAGATGCAAATAGGCCAGACATTATACTGAAAGACTTCAGACAAAAATCATGCCTCCTCATTGATATGACTTTCCTAATGGACATAGATGTATCTGTTAAGACCTACCAAAAACTGATCAAGTATAAAGATCTTGAAATAGAAATTGGCAAAATATGGAACCTCAAGACTAAAACAATACCTGTTGTCATATGTGCTCTAGGAATGATAGCAAAAGGGACTAATTGCTACCTAGCTCAGATACCAGGAAACCCCAAAATGGCTGAAATTGAAACGATAGTACTTCTGGAAGCCACCCATATCCTACGTGAAATGCTGTCTATAGAATCTCAAATTTTAAAACAAACTCATTATTTTCTTGTTTTCTTAAACATTCTCTATGTAGAAAACCAAATATATGATACCCTATGCATAACACCAACATGAACTTCTAACTTGTTGTCTCTGGGTGAGACTTGGAGCCAACTTGTACAAACATATAATAATAATAATAATAATAATGATGATGATGATGATTATTATTATGATGATTTAAATTGATGATGATGATGATAACAATTATAACGTACTTGGTCACCCATGAAGTACTGATTTCCATTGTGGTACATTTCCAAAGTTCTCTCCATGAAAGGAAGCACTCTGCGACAAGTTTCCATAAACCTTCTTCGCCTTTCGTACTAAAAGCAAGAAAGCATAAATGAAAATTAGATCTTTACTCTCTTAACTAATGGAATGTTGTACTGCTTGTTGAACTTCATACCGCGTACACACAGATGCAGGCACAGATACATACACACACACACACACACACACACACACACACACACACACACACACACACACA
>NC_068985.1:109517586-109522591 GCF_001194135.2 Octopus bimaculoides
ATATATATATATATATATATATATACATGCGAATTGTGAGTGTGTGTGTGGGTGTGTGTGTATGTGTGTGGGTGTTGTGTAAATGTATATATATATGATTCCTCCAATTTGATTCCATAAAGATAGATTCTTTTCAAATGAAAAAAGAAAACGTTATTATAATTGTAAGTATATTGTTACAAGATAATATAATATGCTATAGCAGCATAGAACGACACGGCCAAAACTAATTAAAAAGTTGTTAGAAAATCGCTTCAAGTCATTAGAGTTGTGATGTTAATCTTTTGGGATAGATGATAGCTATCAATGAAAACGAACAAGGCTCCATTTATATTTTAGTAGGGTGGAAGTAAAATAGTTGATTTTATCAACACCATTGCTTAATTGATAACCGTTTTATCGATTCAGATGTGATTAAAATTAAGCTTGAGCACTGGACGGAGATGGAGAGATTAACTAGACGTCTAATCCGTATATATAGTTGAGAAGATGGACAACCAAAATAAGAATCTTACCATTACTCCTTCGTTGAAACTGTCGGAATAAGAGCCAGAGTAAGAGCCAGGACCCATGTCGGAACCAAGGCCAGAGGTGAAATCTGATCTCATGCCGGATTGCATGCCTTGTTGCATGCCGGACTGCATGTCTGTCCTCATATCTGACCTCATGTCTGATCTCATGTCTGACCTCATGTCTGACCTCATGTCAGGTCGCATGTCGGATGACATGTCATAACCCATGTTAGACTAGAAAGAAGAGATAATAGTAATAATAATAATAATAATAATAATAATAATAATAATAATAATAATAATAATAATAATAATAATATTTAGTAATAATAATAATAGTAATAGTAACGATGATGATGATGATGATGATGATGATGATGATGATGATGATGATGATGATGAGGAGGAGGAGGAGGAGGAGGAGGAGGATTCTTTTGATGATGATCCCTTTGTCCTAACGTATATGAGCACAATTCTCGATAATAAAGTTGCAACGGAGTGATCCTTACACATCATACTGTTGCAGTGCAGTTTCAAGGGCCAACATTTATAATAGTGTTTGAATAGGACATACTTAACTGATGTATAGGGTAATGTAAACGTCTTCCGTACATGGCCGTTTAACAGGACCAATGGGCGAAGTAAAATCGCACTGAGCTGTACATAAAACGATCCAACCCCTGAAAACGAAGCTAAGAAAAAAGGCATAACCACGAAGCTTAAGGCAAACCCTGTCGAATGATCTATATTGATGTAAATGATTCAGAGCCAGATTTATTACCCACTTCCTTGTTCCAGTTCCACCTTAAGGTATGAGCACGCTGGGTAGTTGCCCGGGGGTCTCTCTAGGGACCCACTTCTAATATATATACGTGTGACGGCTTGCTGTCATTCAATGAATACTCTAGGGCCTTGTGCAATGAATTGCCCGGAGGCCTATAATACTGCTAAAACGACCCTGCCCTGTACTATGATCGCATGAGAGAGAGGTTGACTAAATAGCTCTGCCATAAATATATAAGTCTGTATGGCACCATCAAGAAATAGCAATAACACTGGTAGTACATTGTCAAACTCTAACTTTGCATTCAACAGATTACTTAAAGTACAGATTATCAAATATATCTCTTTTGTTTACGTCTTTCCTCCCCAGTAAAATCATTTCCCAGCTCACAAAAGTAGAAATGTTCCCACTCCGCTGCCAGTTGAAGTGAATATATGTCAACAGAGTAGCGAACAAGCGTTGCATACAGAGCAAATACGAAGCTGGTAACGCAGACTAAATAGTGTTGTTAAATGTCTTTATATATTTCATCTGATGTATAATTGTCATATGCAATGTATGTTTGCATGCGTATTTAAGGGTTACTGTGTGTTGTTTGTGCTTTAACTTTGACGTGTGCGACAGAAATTATGTGATGGTGAAATTGATTAACTGAATGTATTAAACAGGAAACAGATAGATAGATAGATAGATAGATAGATAGATAGATAGATAGATAGATAGATAGATAGGTAGATAGATAGATAGATAGATAGATAGATAGATAGATAGATAAATAGATAGATAGATAGATAGATGGGTGGGTAGATAGATAGACAGATAGACAAACAGACAAATAAACTGACAGATGATATATGTGCATGGAAGTACTCAATAACTTATTAGAGTGTGAAACAACAAAATATCTAAAAGTTCTTACCATTCTACCATCAAGATCAGTGTAACGTTGACGCATGTCAGACATTCTGTCCCACTGTAAAGGAAATTAAAAAAAGCATGCAGATATCGTTTGTAACGTCGTAACAAATGTACAATATGGCAGCATTCCTACCTCATTAAAAAAAAATGAGGTCCGAAATAGAAATTAGATATACAATGCACTAAACCGTTATAATAAAAGTGGCTTTAATTTCTTGATAAATGAATACGTGTGTGTGTGTGTGTGTGTGTGTGTGTGTGTGTGTGTGTGAGTGTATTTTTTTTTATCTTATTTTGTTTCAGTTCTTATCGTGAGCTGTGGCAAAGGTGGGGCATCTCTTTGAAAGAAAGGATTCATCAGAACAAATCGAAACTTTTTTATTTGCTTATTTATTCATTTATATATATATATATATTTATTTATAAACTCTGCTTCTTATACTGTCGGTTTCGTTGCGGAAACGGTGTTACGCTGAACGTAAACAAACCAACTCCGGTTGTCACGTGATGGAGGTTACAAGCACAAACTTTAAGACACGCCACATACAAACGCACACACAGACACAGGCACGCGCGCGCTTTCACTCACACATATACGATAAGCTTATGCACAATTTGCGTCAACCAAACTCGCTCATATGGCGTTGGTCGGCCCGTGGCTATAATAGAAGATATTTGCCCATCGTGCTGTACACAGGGGAAAGCTGAGTCTCTAAGCTGATTCACGCCTTATTCAGAGGTGGCCATTACTACGAGTCTATATTGCTTCTTCTTACATCCAATGAAGTCCTACGTGCGCCATCGTTACGTAAGATGTGTGTTTATCATTCTAAACCTTGGAGGGCAATCTATATCCAGACCTAAGCAGAAGGAATGTCGTCGTGAGTGAGACAGAGACAGAGATGGAAGAAGGAAGGGAGAGAGAGAGGCAGAGATAGAGAGAAACGAAGACAAGCATCCACTGCAAGTACTGGTGTACTGCAGCTGTCTCTCCCACTTCAATTGCCACATCCTGCATCTGCCGTTGGGTCAAGAGCTTTACCAGATTAATGGAAACTTCAAATACACCTTGCACAGAGCTGGGGACGAATACAGTTAGGCATTTGTGCCGAAGTCCTAGCAACTATCACAGTTCACGCCTCATATTTCATAAAGGTAGATACAGATATATAAATATATCTGTATGTACGTGTACACATGTGTGTGTGTGTGTGTGTGTGTGTGTATGTGTGTGTGTGTGTGTGTGTGTGTGCGCGTGTGTGTGTGTGTGTGTGTGCGTGTGTGTGTATGTGTGTGTGTGTATGAAACATGTGTATGAAACATGTGTATAAACACAGGTTTATATTAAAGCTCTTATGAGATCTTACATTATGGTTGTTTGGAGCCCTTCGATATATGCTCCAAATACATATAGGGGCCCAACTATAATGGATCCTCAAGCGACAATCTATGGCATCAAGTTGTATATGAGTAGTGTAATATGTAGATTCAGAGAAGCCCCCTTACTGTGAGTGCTGCAAGATTCTCTGAATTCATGTCTTATATATATGCGTGCATGTGCGTGTATATGTATGTGTGTGTGTGTTTGTATATATATATATATATATATATATATATATATATATATATATATATATATTGAGAGAGAAAGAGAGAGAGAGAGAGAGAGATAGATAGATAGATAGATAGATAGATAGATAGATAGATAGATAGATAGATAGATAGATAGATATAGAGCTTGTGTGTGGGTGCGTGTTTCACCATGGTTACATCAAGAACGGAACAATAGTGTTTAACCTACCATCATTCTGCCGTCTCTGTCATGGTACATCCTCATGTAGTCATCCATGATATCAAAGAAACTATCAGAAATGTAATCGATGCGTGCCATATCGATGTTGTTTTTACCGTGATAACCTGTAGAAGGAAGACGTTAATAATTACCTATACATACATACATACACACACACACACACACACACACACACACACACACATATATATATATATATATATACACAGAGATAGATAGATTGATAGATGGATATGCATATTTAGGCAGACAGATAGATACATAAATATATCTTTAATGCATAGTGCCTCTACAAATTGAAATAATAAGTAATATTTCGTATTACATCGAATAGACAAAATGACTTCGATAACCTTCAGGGATGAGTCAACGTTGATTTATCTGAAGAAACGGTTACAAACTGTGGATACTCCAGAGTGTATATGTGCGTGTGTGTGTGTGTGTGTGTACACACACACACACACATATATATATATATATATATATTTATGTATGTATGTACCCACAAAGTAACAGATTAAACCTTGACTATTATAGATGCTTTTTAGAAGAAAAATTTCATTCGTGTAATAATTGATTCTGCTTCCACTCTTGTATATCTGTTTAGAATTGTAATATTATCTATAATTTATAACGTTACGATAATTTCATTCAACATTAAAACTTAAGAAATCTCAACTTTTGATATAAATTTGGTGTAAACACGCCAGCACCGGTTAAGTAGTTGTGAGATAGTCAAGCACACACACACAGATACACATACACACAAACACAATGGGCTTCGTTCAATTTCCGTATACCAAATCTACTCAGAAGGAGTTGGTCGGCCCGATACAATAAAAGAAGACAGCTGCCGAAGGTGCCACGCAGTGGGACTGAACATAGAACCATGTGGTTCGAAACCAGCCTTCTTACGACACAGCCACAACAAAGCCTTTCTCTTTCTCTCTCTCTCTCTCTCTCTCTCTCTCTCTCTCT
>NC_068985.1:109525160-109525960 GCF_001194135.2 Octopus bimaculoides
CACACACGCAAACATACACACTTCAGTAGTTGAATTTTAAATTGATGGATTACTCAATATTGTTTAGTAGAGTACCATATTTAATTTTTTCAAGAAAAATTTTGACAGTGACTTCGAATGTGTCACCTAACTAGCCGTCATCAGATGTTATATGTATGTAAGTGTGTGCGTCTGTATGTAGTGCGTTTTGCTATGCATTCATACATCATGCTTATTCTTCTTGGTGTTAACTCAGAATTTTTTTCGTTGTTTTGTATGTGTGAGTGGCAACTATAGAAAATGTTTATTTTTTTGCTGCTAGCAATTCTTGAGAGCCACGTGTTGGCAGAATAAGCAAAACATCGGAAAAAGGGTTTCGAAGTATGTATTTACGGTGCTTCTTTTTCATACCAAGTGCAAATTTCGCTCGAGTCAATGGGATTGATTCAATGGACTTTATCCATCCATCAAGACGTGTAGACTTAGCTACATTCTCATTCTTAGATACTCTTGAGAATCGATCTATTGAGCCAGCAAGGCATCTTCTACAGGATCACTCAGCCTACAAAAATAACAGTCAAATACATCCCAAATAGCATTCAACTACCTTTAAAAAAGGAAGTTTGCTAAATAAACTTTGTCCTAAGATAATTACAGCTATGGGATTTTTTTACCATTTTCTGTTCTTTTACTCATTATAACATTTCATTCAATGCAGTGCGGCCATCTTTGGCCACCACTCTGAAGGGTTAAATTGATTAAATCGAAGCCAACACGTAAGTTATATATATATATATATATATATATATATATATATATAT
>NC_068985.1:109527018-109530017 GCF_001194135.2 Octopus bimaculoides
TATGTATGTATGTATGTATGTATGTATGTATGTATGTATGCATGATTGTATGTATCATAAAGGACATGGTTTTATATTCTAGAGTCCTTTCATTTTAGCTGTCATTATTATATTTCATTTTATTATTGCCGGAAACATGAATTCATCGTATACTTAAAGAGTTTTTTACCAAAATACTTTGCACGAAAAAATATTTTCATCATATTTATGAGGTACACATTTCAATTATTAATATAATCACACATACAAACTCACACTCACGCAGAAAGACACACAGACACACATATATATGGTGTGTATGTGTATATGTGCGTATGTTTGGAATGTGTCTATGCTTATGTATAAGAACCTATCTATGTGTTTGTGATTATGTGTGTACATAATGATGCAAATAACATCCATAACAATAACAATAAAATACAAACAAAATGAGAAGTCGAAAATGAACGTGAAAATATTATTGACAGGATAATAGAAAATATCGCAAATAGAAATCGAACGTAGTATTAGAACAACCAGCGAAGAAAACACAAAATGTAGATATGTAAATGAGAATTGAAAGTTTTATAGAACAAGTATTATATTAAAAGAAAATAATGAATATAGCAACTATATTTTTGTCCTCTTGTTTTCGCATTTTTAATACAAGTGAAATTCTTTCAAATATCTAAAGATGTTCGTGTAACGTTTTGTGAGGACTGGGTAAGCTGATTTCATCGATTCCAGTACTCAACTGGAATTTATTTTATCGACCCCTATCCCCAAAACGAGGAAACGTAATGTCGCCCTGCGCAGAATTTGAACCAGGACGAAATGCCGGTATGCATTTGTTCCGACGTGCTACCGATTCTGCCAGCTTGCCACATTCGTGTAATATTTCGTAATAGTATCATAATGGTTTCAAATTTTGGCAAAAGGCCAGAAATTTTAAGGAGCAGGGTCAGTCAATTCCATGGAAACCAGTACTCGACTGGTGCTTATTTTATCGACCCCGAAAGGATGAAAAGTATAATCGACATCGGCGGAATTTAAACTCAGAACCTGCTGCTTTCTTTATAATAATAATCTGAGTTCAGCATGTAAAGCCCCCTTTCCTAACATTATCATAATAATACAAACAATATCTGACATAAGCACAAGTCCACAAATAAGGTGTTAATCTTTGAGTATTTATTTCATCGTCGCCTGCAAATGCAAAAATCAATCTCGATGAAACTTTTAATGATGATCCACATATAGTTTCACAATTGAGCAAGTATTTCCATTTGTACATCGGGGACTTAATAGACAAGACTATCTAACTAAGTCTTATTTCATTGATTGACCCCAATGACGAAGAGACAAAATTGGTCCCAATGGGATTTCTTCTGTGTGGGTGGGGGCGTGCATTTCTGAAAGTGAAAGTAGGACACGTACTGTACGCGTAGTCCGAGAAAGAGGTTTCTGCAATTTCTTGCAGAAAACCTGCAAATTATTTGTTAATAGTGATCAAATAATTTGTTTATAGCTGATCCTAGCAGAAACTAAAACCAGAGCGTTAAGAAACGGAGATTAAAAAACAAAAAGAAAGATCACTCTCGCCAACAAGAGCTGAAACACGAATATATCGTTTGCCAGCAAATGACACTAACGGTTACACAACGTTTCAACGATCATAATAATTGATAATTCGTTGTAATATCGGTTTTAAATTTTAGATCAAGGCCAGCATTTTCGGGGGAGGTGTTAAGTCGATCCCATTGACCCCAGTGTTCAACTACTACTTATTTTAACGCCTCCCAGAGGATGAAAAGCTAAGTCGACCTTCGTGACATTTTAATTCAGAAAGTAAAGCCGTAAGAACTGCCGCTAAACATTTTGTCTGGCGTACAAATGATTCTGCCAGATTAATAATAATAATAATAATAATAATAATAATAATAATAATAATGATTTCAAATTTTGGCGCAAGGCTAGCGATTTCGTGGGTGAGAACGAGACGAGTAGATCGACTCCAGTGATCAAATGGAACTTAATTTATCGACCCCTACAAGATAAAAAGTTAAAGTCGACCTCAACGGCATTTGAACTCAGAACGTAAAAAGAGGCGAAATGCTACTAAGGAGTTTCACACAGGGCCAGTAGTTTTTGAGGGGATGGGTTAAGTCAATTACATCACTGATACGTATGTTATCAGTAGTTCTCTGATACTTATTTTATCGACCTCAGAAAGGATGAAGAGCAAAGTTGACCTCGGTGGCATTGGAACTCAGAATGTAAAGCCGGAAGTGATCTCGCTGAACATTTCGTCGGGCGCGCTAACGCTTCTGCAAGCTTATCTTAAAAATATTAAAGATTTCAAATTTTGCCATAGAGTCAGAAATTTTTGAGGAGTTGTATAATCCTATATATCTACCCAACTACTTAACAATTTAATGAATCTAACGGCACAGTTTCATATTTTGAGAGTAACTGGAAGTGCTGGTTTGATAGATTTCTAAAGAGATCACCATTATACAAGAACTAAAAGGGCGCTTCGAACTAGAATCGAACCCAGTATGTGATGTGAGTGTCGTGTGCAACATTGTTTGAATATTGATTTCTAACATTGGAGAAACACCCCAAATCCGAGGTCGGATTATCGACGATGAGATAGCCTAAGTCTTCAGATGAAGTGTAATTATTCAAACGCAGAGACTGGAAAAAGGAAGTTGACTTGGTCGAGATTTGAAATTCAAACGTAAACATAAGCGTTATCAACTGCAACCTTCAGATTCTACCGTTCTTCAGCACTACATCGTTGAAAATATTATACATTACAAGACATTATATTCCATACAATAAGATCTAATCTCATGACTAGACAGCTCACTTACATATTTTTATGACACTTGAGACAATTTAATTTCCTTTTCTTCACACAATGTCAGAGAAAGGCAATGAAGCCTCAGCACATATATACGTGCGTTTGTTCGTATGTAGGTGTCTATATATATATATATATATATATATATATATAT
>NC_068985.1:109530236-109535127 GCF_001194135.2 Octopus bimaculoides
ATATGCATGTATATATGCATATATATACATATGTATAAACAACACACACTCACACACAAGCATATATACAAAATATACATATACACAATCATATGGACACGTGTGTGTATGTATATATATATATATATATATATATATGTGTGTGTGTGTGTGTGTGTGTGTGTGTGTGTGTGTGTGTGTGTAAATAAATGTATGTGTGTATATGTATGCATGTATGTATGTATGTAAGTATGTATGTAAGTATGCCTATAGATATTGGGAATTACGCTGCTGGCAAAATTTATAAATATAAATAATTTTATATATAAATATATATATATATATATGTATATATATGTAACTTACTGTTCCGGAAACCATTCCATTCTGAGAAATCGATCCTGCGATCATTGTACTGGATGCCAGCGGCTGCGAACAGCATACGACAGATCTCAGCACGGCCGCGGTGGTTGAAGTAGTACAGCGTGAAGGAAGGCATTTTTGTTTTGTTTGAGTTGTGCTGTAGTTAAACAAGTTAACAGATTTCCCTGAAAGGTTTCGTAAATAAATCAAAGTTAGAACAAAAATGACACTAAACAGATAAACACAAGTGTTAGCTGTTGAAGGTGAGGAAGGTGGTTTTTCAGCTCTGGCTGCTGTGCTAGCACGAACCGAGGCTTATATAGTCCACCTGTGCGGCTGTTAGTCACAGTCAAAGTATAGGTTAGGGCTGGCATTGCTGCTATGTCATCTGGTTCAATCACTCACCTCAAGGACGATGCAGTAGTGGCCTTAGTGAACGTATTGATTATCTTATGTCCTACTACTTCTACTATTACTCCTACGACTCGAAATGATAATTATCTTTAAGACTGGTACGAGGGAGAGAGACAGACCGACAAACAGACAGAGAAGGAGAGGGTGAGAGAGGCAGAAAATGAGATGGACGAACAGAGAGAGAGGAGAGACAGAGAGTGATATGTGGATTGCATCAATGCTTGTACTTGGCTGTTGTCTATTTCTTCTTTACCCCCACAATTGGAAACAGTGGCAACATTTGCCCTCAGCAAGGCCCGAACTTGGAACTTAGAGATACGCAACCGAATACGATAGAGCAGTTGACCTGTCGTTCTACAAACACAACCATACACACGCCACCACCACCACCACCTCCGAATATCTGGCATTGAACTTGTTGTAGAACAACAACAACGACGACTACTACTACTACTACTCTTACCACCACGACTACTACTGCTGGCTTAAAATTTTGGCACAAGGGCAACAGCTGTAAGGGAGGAGACGAGTCGATCATATCGACTCCACTGGTAAACTTGAACTCTAATTTTTCGATTCCGAAATGATGACAGCCAAAGTCGACAGTATTTGAACTCGGAATGTAAGTATTTTGTCAGATAGTCTAACAGTTTTGATAATCACTCAATAATAATAATAATAATAATAATAATAATGATAATTTCTACTACAAACACATAGCCTGAAATTTTAATAACGGTTTCAAATTTTGGCACAAGGCCAGCAAATTCGAAGAGGAATTAAGTCGATTGCACCGACCCCCTTCCTCTTATTTTATCGATCTTAGTTTATTGATCTTATTTTATCGATCCGGAAAAGGATAAAAAGCAAAGTCAACCACGGCAGAATTTGAACTCAGAACGTAAAGACGGACAGAATGCGGCTAATCATTTTCGCCGGCGTGCTACCGATTTTGACAGCTCACTGCCTTAATAATAATAATAATAATAATAATAATAATAATAATAATAATAATAATAATAATAATAATTACAACAACAACAACAACAACAACAACAACAACAACAACAACAATAATAATAATAATAATAATAATAATAATAATAATAATAATAATAATTATAATAATCCTTTCTGCAATAAGCACAAGGTCCGAAATTTTCGGTTGGGGGCAATACGATTATATCGATCCCAGTACGTAACTGGTACTTATTCCATCGTCTCTGAAAAGATGAAAAGCAGAATCGACCTGAACGGAATTTGAGCTCTGAACGTAAAGACGGACGAAATGTCATTAAGCATTTTCCCTGGCGCTCTAACAATTCTACCAGCTCGCTGCCTCCATAATGATTATGATTTAAAACTTTGGCACGATGTCAGCAATTTCGGGGTGTGGGTATAAGTCGATTACATCCATCCCAGTACTCGACTGGGATTTATTTTATTGACCTTGAAAGGATAAAAGGGAAAGTCGACCTCGGTGGAATTTGAACTCAGAAACAGGCCGAAGAGGAAGATGTCCTTTCTCATTCCTTTCCGCCTCGTCCACCACATAACCTCGTTCGCCATTGCCGCTAGAAACAGAAATGCTGTCTGTCCCGTTTTACTAATGCAGGTGGTGTAGTGGGTAGTGTTCATGACGATGGACTCGGCTCGATAGTCGACTTCGTCTGCTACTCATCAACGGCCCTACTCGTATATTGCCATATTCAAACACTGCAGATAATGATAATAATACTTTTTTCTCATAGGTATGACGCCTGAAATTATGATGGAGAGGCCAGTCGACTACATAGATCCCTGTGCTCAAATGGCATTTATTTTATTGACCCTGAAATGATTGAAGGTAAAGTCGACTTCAGCAACATTGAACTCAGAACGTGAAGACGAACGAAATATCACTAAGCATTTTCTACGTAAATTATTTTGTGTTTATGGATGAATTAAAAGTATTTATAAACTAGAAAAGTCAGCTGAAAACTGTCCATAAATTGAAATATGACATAAAAACGAATATGGCATTAGACAGATATGCCAATGGACGAATAAGAATATATAAACCAACTACACTGAAGAGCGAGATGTAGATAAGGAGATTGGACAGAAAAGTTTAACAATCAAACACAAAATTTAAAACGGAATTTCAAAATATGCTGTTAATAAAAACGGATACAAAAACTATTCCCTAAGAAATATTTTAATAAATCTCGCCGACTTGTATGTATCTCATGGAAAAGCCAACAATAGCTGAAAAGCTACGAGCTAGAGAGAGAGAGAGGCAGAAACGGAAGATCTGTTTCTACCTACACAAGATCAGAGAAAAATGTACATAAATAAAAGTGAAAGATACTAACTTTAAAAAACTGTCTATGCTACCGGTAAAATGTGGCGATTGGCCACAACAATTCCATTTGCTCAGTAAGGTATGAAGACAGTGATATAAACATATACCAGAATACATGATAACGACCTAGTCATGATCATCTGGGACATACCTATCTCAAACTTAAAAGTAGATGGAGGGAGACTGGCTAGACATAGTAATTAAGGACTGGAACAAAAATAGCTGCACGCAGATATATATGCTGATTCCACTTGATCAAAGCAGTGTCCAAAAGGAGGTGAAGAAACTGTCAAAACACTGGGAAAGAAAAATCGAAAAAAATCCAATGTGATGTGTTTGAATATAAACAAAGTACAAATAAGGAAAACCTTAGATATGGTAAAATCGAACAAAATTATGGAGACAGTCCCAGAGTTCGACATGTTACAAACAGTCGTAAAACGAATTCTAGTAGATATATTGTGTAATCTATACAAAGCACACTCTCTAGTAGATATATTGTGTAATCTATGCAAAGCACACTCTTTCAATTCAAAGCCTATTCTCGCAAGGTATGTTCTCAGCAAACAACCCATGCCTTATACAATAACAACCACACATAATAACACAACTCACGCCACACATTTTTGGAGAATAAATAACCAACAAATTATCACAACCACAGAACCCTTATGATATAACCAGTATATAACATTACCCAACCAAAAGACCATAGATAATAACACATATTTTTCAGAACAAGATACCTGTGTACACATCCTATACAATATTGCTGTTATATACTAACAAGTAAAATAACACACATCTTATAAAATAGCCAGCATATATTATATCTAAAATAACACCTTCTCTAAGCGATCAACAGCCAATATAATCATAAAACACACCCATATATATATAGCACATATCCGACACTATAACAACAGCAGCTCACACAGTATACTTTGCAGATTTCCAGTTACAGGCAGCGACCAGGCAGAGTAATCAGAGCATGGGATAGATTGAATTAATGTATTCGATCCTGTTTCCTGAGTCAAAAGCCCGATAGTTTTCACTTTGCCTGTCATTTTCTTGAATTCTATGAAATAAAGTAGCCGTCCAGTGCGATAGACTAACGTAATTGTTAGAGCTTTGAATAAGGTATTTTGTGATATTTATTACAGCTTTTTGTCTTTTGAGTTTTCTGGAATCTTTTATAGATGTTGTTGCTCTCACTAATAAAATTTGTTTACCTAATTCACAATGTCAATGACCTTCCGTACGTAATTTGTGGTAAAAATAGAAACTGCAGCAACTTGCTTCTTGAGCAATTTTATTTTTCTTTCTCTATATATATTTCTCCGACTTTCACTACACCCCCCCCCCACACACAAACACACTCCCACACACATATATATACAGGGGTGGGACAAAATAATGCTAACACCTTAAAATTTCAAACGAATTTTTAATATGGGGTAGGATTGCCTTTGGCAGTAATTACAGATTGAATTCTACCAGGTATGGAGTCGTACAAAGTTTGAATTGTTTCGAAACGAATTTTTTGTCCTTTCTTCAGCTAAAGCAGTCTCCGTTCTCTTAGTAATGATGGTGGAGGACATCGACTCCGTACTTGTTTTTCTAAACTGCAGCATAAATGTTCTGTAATATTGAGATCTGGGAATTTTTGTGGCCAGATAAGATGTTCAACTTCACTAGAATGTTCCTCGTGCCATTCAGTAATATGTCAGTAACAAATAAATATAAATACACAACATGTATACATATATATATGTATATGTGTATATATAT
>NC_068985.1:109535164-109536016 GCF_001194135.2 Octopus bimaculoides
ATATATATATATATATATATATATATATATATATATATATATATACTTATAGGGATGTATTTATGTATGTATCTATGTACAAAATATTGAGGTTTAGTTCGCGGGTGATTTAAACGATTAGGTACGCTAATTAAATGCTGTAACGGCTTACTTGGGCTCCAAGGTTATAGCCGAGATGGTAGTTATGGCGCCTTTGCAGATTTACGATATAGCGGATATATAATTGTTAAAAAGAACAACAAACGTTAAGGCAAAGCAAACATCTCAAGTCATATACATTATTATTATTGGAAAAAATTCAAAGTCTTACAGTTGTTTCTTGATTTCCCAGAGTATGGAATATTCCGTCAGCGGAGGCAAATAGGGAAAATGAGATAGGTATAGATTAATGACGATATATCTCATACCGTGAGATATACCAGAAACAGCTGTAAGGCTTTCACTCTTTTCCAATAATAATAATGTATATGACTTGAGATGTTTGCTTTGCCTTAACGTTTGTTGGTCTTATTTACATTATTTACATTCGATGGATATTTGTCCTCATCTTGTTTGTTGTTAGCACAACGTTTCGGCTGAAATACCCTTCAGCCTTAGTCTTGGTGAAATTTCGAACCTTGGTTCTCATTCATAAGGTATTTTTCGATGTTGTTGTTGTTGTTGTCGTTATTATTATTATTATTATTATTATTATTATTATTATTATTATTATTATTATTATTATTATTATTACTATTATTATTATTATTATTGTTATCATCATTCAGGTCACTGCCTGGAATCGAACTCGAAATCTTGGGCTTAGAGGCCCGCGCTCTTAGCCACTACGCCATATGCCCGTAGTGGTTAAGA
>NC_068985.1:109538021-109539747 GCF_001194135.2 Octopus bimaculoides
TACAGTAAACATAAGAGCACCACAACAAACCACAGCACATACCCAGGGCGCACAAAGCTGCGCTCAGTAGTGAAGTGAAAGCACGTTATAAAAATAAAACTACTGAACAATAATAATAATAATAATAATAATAATAATAATAATAATAATAATAATAATAACAATAATAATAATAATAATAATAATAATAACAACAACATCGAAAAATACCTTAGGAATGAGAACCCAGGTTCGAAATTTCCCCCAGACACCTGATGATAGATAGATAGATAGATAGATAGATAGATAGATAGATAGATAGATAGATATAGATATAGATATAGATATAGTTGAAATTTACAGAAAAACAAAAGACGAAGACACTAACGGACCTATGTCAGTTTTCGTCTACCAAATCCACTCAAAAAGCTTTAGTCGACCCAGGGCTATAGAAGGAGACACTTGTCTAATGCGTTACGTACTTCTTTCCACGCAGTCGCGACTTTTAACTTCTTTTCTTTTCTTTTCAGGTTGCTTTTAATTTATAAATGGTGTTTTGAAGTAATGTTATTTCTACAAAACATATGCAATTTTCTGTCAATATATCCTCATTTAATAGACAAAAATATTTCACTTGAATAATGCATTCATGTTCCTAAACAATCAAATCTATAAACTAGCTATAGATAAAAAAAAAAAGTATAATGAAAAGTTCAAATTGTTTTCTTGTTTCAGAATATCTATACTTATTGGACAATAATAATCCACTTAAATGCGTATTCAAATTTATAACTACTTCACAATAATAATAATAATAATAATAATAATAATAATAATGATGATGATATTTATAATGACGATGATAGTAATAATAATAATAATAATAATAATAATAATAATGATACAAAGCTAAAACATCAATATTCTTTGGAAAATTTTTAAAAGCTATTGTGCCAATTGTGTCTATATAAGAAACTATACAAATTTTACAAATGTTTACCTCCGAAACACCAGCATATAACTTACAAGTTGCATTTTGAATTTTCAAGAGAATTATTATTATTATTATTATTATTATTATTATTATTATTATTATTATTATTGGGTGAGAGAGCAGTGCATGCCATCAAAGTGATACTAGGGTGAAATATACGAAGCCCATTATACCCATTATGACTACCCGTCTGATGCATCAGGCACATGCATCCCAAACATATTTGCGCGATGTGGTGATCTCATATTAAGATAAGCAGCGCATGACCTTGCAGGTGAGGCCCAGTTAAAATTTTCTTCAGGTCGACTAGCCTATCCCGCTTAAAAGGTCCCTGAATAAGGTTTGTTTAAGGATGTTGAACGAAACACCCATGTTTCCAAAGGTGAATTATCCAAATCGCAAAGAATTCTTTTGAACACATAGCTATAATGCTCCCTCACTACTTCTGATAACAAGGGTGGATTCTGCCTATCTCGGGTGCCGACATACAGGTATGTCAACGCGTTATCTGGTGCCAAGTGAATTGCTTCTTGTCACAACGCTTTTGACACTGGTTTATTTAGGAAATTGCTTGATTCCATAGCCTTCATCCTTTTGGGATATAATACTCACGAGAAAAAAGTTTTTATGCCTTTTTAGTTACAAGTTCACGTTCTGTTAGCGCCGTTTAACTCATAATCCATTCAAAATGCTCCTTTTTAGATATATATGCATGTACACACACACACACACACACACACACACACACACACA
>NC_068985.1:109539949-109542796 GCF_001194135.2 Octopus bimaculoides
ATTAGTGTCGCAAGGCTCCTGATGTGAAGCCCTGTGTTGAAACAGATATGGTTGTATCTCGGGATGGTAATATTTTCTTTTTTCTTTTTTTTTTTGCCAAATAAGTACATTCACTATACATTTGTTCTTCACACATTTATTAATCTTATTATTTTAACTCATGTCCATTGTCCAGAAATTTTTCTTCACACATCTGTGACCTCTTCAGCGACACTTTTCGTCTTCGTGTGTGCTCTTGCGCCACTTATTTCATTCTGCTCTTTTATGATGTGTATCCTTATGAGCGCATGGGTTTGCGTCCGTGTTTGTGCGTGTGAGCGTATTTGTGTGCATGTGTGTGTATGCTTGTGTGTGTGTCATTATTCTTAGTAACAGTTTTACCTTTACCTCCGCTCTATCCTCTCCCCCGCCGCTGCTGTCCTAGGACCCGAACATTTCGTACAGTTCCTGTATCCCTCTGTGCTTGTTTATCGCCCGCAGTGCTGCCATCGTGGTAGTAGTAGTAGTTGTTGTTATCACCATCGTTGTCACCACCGTTGCTGCTGTCATTGTTAACCATGTTTATACTGTTCCGGCCGTCTGTGAAGCTATTATGTATGTGGCTGTGTGCGTATATGGGTTCGCTTCTTATTATGTTTGTATTCAAGACCTTTATATAGATTTAGTTATTTATTTATCATCTATCTCTATTTCTTAAATGTATCACAAGTACGTGCATATATGTCTATTCTGCGCATATTACCCTGTTCGCATCTGTGTTTTATTTATGAAGCACACACAAGCATACTCACGCACATACACACACATACACACATATTCACACACTCACACAAGCACGGACGCAAACCCATGCTCACATAAGGATACACATCAGAGAGGAGTAGAATAAAATAAGTGAAGCAAGAGCACACACGTAGACGAAAAGTATCGCTGAAGAGGTCACAGATGTGTGAAGAAAGATTTCCGTACAATGTACATGAGTTAGAATAAGAACAGTAATAATCGAGGGAAGAACAAATGACAAATATACAGTGCGTGTGTTTATTTGACAAAAATATGATCGTCCCGAAATACAATAACATATATACAAACACATGCACACACACACTCACACACACACACACACACACACACACACATATATATATATATATATATATATATATATATATATATATGTATACATATATACATATATAGGTAAATAGATAGATAGATAGATAGATAGATAGATGGATAGATAGATAGATAGATAGATAGATAGATAGGTAGATAGATAGATAGATAGATAGATAGATAGATAGATATGTGTGTGCGTGTGTGTACACATACACATGCACACACTCATATATTTTATTTTGTAATACGTATAATATTAGAAGCAACTTCGAAGTTTCAACCAGTCATCAGACATTGGAGCATTTGAATTCATCTTAGCTTTATGTAGTTTCTCATGCGTTAAAATTTTCTTGGACAACTTGAGCTTTACTTGTACGCTCTGAACTTAATGTGACAGACCCCTGAAGGGAATAATACTACTGTTAGTTAGACCTAGGAAGCTGTACCGCCTTGTGAGTTCTGTGAAATGATAATTAGGCTGTATGATAAGTTGTGACAGTGGCTTGTTATGAACTTTTGATTAAAGCTAGGATTGTGTTATTGTATAGAATTTATTCATGCATGCAGAAATGTGTAATCAACTGTGTTTATCTTGGTGCGTCATCTTCAGGTCATTAGGTTTCACCAAAAAATGTAGTTAGAGGGAAGATATATTTGGCCCGCAGATGAGTCACTAGGTTTAGTTGCTGTTCATTCTATTTGGATACTAATGGGATTACGTAGCCTTTGTATTCAGTCCAGTATTTAAATCTTTCTGTCTAAGTGCGTTCATTTAAGTGTGCCAGCTTTGATGCAGTTGAGTTTTTACGGGTTCACAAAAGAATGTATGTAGGTTATAAGTTTTAGCTGGTTGGCAGTCTTACTTACCTGCTGATGTTATTTAGGTTTGTCACCTGTTTGCATGGAGAGGGTGATTGTTATGAACTAGGTATGGCATGGTGTTCTCTGTATGGAAGATTTGTTGGTATTATACTGTAATGTTCACAAGTGGATGTAGGTAGGTGTAAATGTTGTTGGTCAGCATATTTATCCCTTAAGTTATCATTGTTCTAGAAGTTGTTTGGTTGCTATTTAGAAATGTTAATATTTGTGTTTAGTGAAGTGAAGTTGGTGACAATCATACACCGCCCACATAATTACATACTTTTTTGTAACCCAGTGACCTGAAGGTGATACGCCTAAATAGACACACGTGACTACAATATTCTATGTGAACGAATAAAATCTGAACAACAACACAACTCTGAATTTAATCCATAAAATTTCTCCAAGCATCTTTCCCTTACAACTTACCATTCAACCTACTTATCATTCAGCAGAGCTCAGCTTACTCTAGAAAATTCTAACTTAACGAAAGCTATATAAATCCAAGATGAACTTGAATGTTCCTCAGTCGCATGATACTTTGGCTGGATGAAACTTCGGAGTCACTGTCAATACCATTTATGATTAACAAAATAATAAGTTTTTACTCTACCAAAGTTATTGAGTAACACTTCTGTTTAATGTAAAATCATTTTCTTTTATTAAAACATAAAATCAAATATTTATATATATATATATATATATATATATATATATATATGTGTGTGTGTGTGTGTGTGCGTGTGTGTGCGTGTGTGTGCGTGTGTGCGTGTGTGTGTGTGTGTAGAAGGTTGAAAAGGAATACATGGAAAAAAAGTCAAGATATAAAATGCTAAAATAATTTTATAAAAATCATTTCAGTAT
>NC_068985.1:109542866-109545482 GCF_001194135.2 Octopus bimaculoides
ATATATATATATATATATATATACACATGGTGGTCGGCCTTAACGTAGTTCTCGGAGAGATTCAGCGTGACACAGAGTGTGACAAGGCTGTCCCTTTGAAATACAGGTACAACAGAAACAGGAAGAAAGAGTGAGAGAAAATTGTGGTGAAAGAGTACAGCAGGGTTCGCCACCATCCCCTGCCAGAGCCTTGTGGAACTTTAGGTGTTTTCGCTTAATAAACACTCACAATGCCCGGTCTGGGAATCGAAACCGCGATCCTACGACCGCGAGTCCTAACCACTGGGCCATTGCACCTCCATATATACACATATACATATACACACACACACACACACACACATATATATATTTGTATATACATATATATGTATGTAGTTATATATATATATATATATATATATATATATATATATATATATATATATATATATATATATATGTAAATACATATGTGTACATACATACAAGCATACACACACTCAGACACACATACACGCACACACACACACACACACACACACACACACACACGTATAACACGAAAAACTGCACAAACTGGTACATGTATCCGTTCATCAAACACTTGTGCTAATCTAGACTAATACAAGTATTTAGAAATTATGAGATTCTTAATTATCACATCACTCTGATGAACAGTTACCTGGAACTCTAAGTAACAGGTAATGATGTTTCTTTAGCATTTTACACTACCTTTAGTATTCGAGTACTATTCTTTCCACGATGTTTTGCACTTATGTCCTAATTCTATTACTTGTGTCTGTGTGTGGTGTGGGGTATGTGTGTGTATATGTACGTGTGTGCATACATACATACATACATACATGAATACGTATACACACAGACGCACACATATATATCCCAAAATCAGTGACAAAGCACACCACACAAAACACAAACAAAATAAAACAATCTTTATAGTCATCAAAACAACGAATACAGGAATTAAAACAATGGCGAGAAAATAGTGAAGACCAACACATGAAACGAACTGCTTGACACAAAGACAACTGTAGTGTGCCAGTAATTAGACGCATAAATAGATTTTTAGTTGGATCTCGAGATAATCGCCATCTTATTACATAGAATTATTAGCTAAACCTATTGGTATCAGGATACTTGGTGCGGATTTTTGGAAACTCTATTCTTCTACTACTGATTAACTCATTTTGTCTTTTGCTTTGTTATTTCATTTTATTTATCGCATTTTGTCTGCGCTGTTCTTGTTGTTATATTTATTATTTTCTTCTTCTTCTTCATTTCTTCTCCACTGCCTTCTTCTTCTAGTTCTTCTTCTTCTTCTTCTTCTTCTTCTTCTTCTTCTTCTTCTTCTTCTTCTTCTTCTTCTTCTCCTCTTCTTCTTCTTTTTCTTCTTCTTCTTCTTCTTCTTCTACTACTACTACTACTACTACTACTACTACTACTGCTACTACTACTACTGCTGCTACTGCTGCTACTACTACTACTACTACTACTACTACTACTACTACTGCTGCTACTGCAACTGCTGCTGCTACTGCTGCTGCTACTGCTGCTACTACTACTACTACTACTACTACTACAACTACTACTACTACTACTACTACTATTTTTCTCCTTTTACCCTTTTTTGCATTTATCTATTTTTCGTTGTTTTTGCAGTTGTTGTTGTTCTTCTTCTTCTTCTTCTTTCATATAGTGGTCTTTCATATAGATTTGCCTACAAGATATGTTATTCCAGATATATATTTTCTTTTTTGCTCTTTTTCTACAAATCACCAGAATATTTGAACGCCCACCCGCTCCATCAGGGATTGAAAAAAATTTTGTCCTCGTAGACTTTATATTGTACATATATATATTTTGAGTAGATCCAGGTATCCATTTTCCTACGATGTTTCCACCAGAGAAATAGGTGGGAGTGATAACCAATAAGCTGTAGAATTGTATACAGCCATTTTGACATTCCCCCACCAAAAAAAAACAAAACATAATCTTATTTTTTACTTGTTACAGTCATTGGTCCTGCGGAATAGTATCAGAAGGCATCAAGAGGATTATCAAGGAAATTGGAATAAAGCGTCCAGTAGAACTCTTGCAAAAGTTTCGCCTCATTGGCACGGCCAGAATAATCAGGAGTGTATTAGATAGATGAAAAGAACGAGTAGCATGGTACCGTAGGCTGCAGGTAGCCCGCTACGCATGCAAGACGCCAGGAGCACCAATGTCTGAAATTTTGGGGGGAAGGGACTAGCGAGTCGATTACATTGACCTCAGTGTTGCACTGGCACTTAATTTAACGATTCCGAAAGTACGAAAGGCAAAATCAACGTCGCGGAATTTGAACCCAGAACATGCAAACTGACCAAACGCCGCTAAGCATTTTGCCCGGCTCGCTAACGAATCTGCCAGCTCATTGCCTTAATAATAATAATAATAATAATAATAATAATAATAATAAACTAATACAAATAGCCACAAAACACGAGCAAAACAAAAAACTGTTTTCAGTATTTAAGGAAGCTGACAAATACAAACAAGAAATCAATCTACCTAACAAATACGAAGAAGAAGAAGAAGAAGAAGAAGAAGAAGAAGAAGAAGAAGAAGAAGAAG
>NC_068985.1:109545836-109551965 GCF_001194135.2 Octopus bimaculoides
AGACAGAGAAAAATCCCAGCAATGGCTGAGAAGCTCAGGACTCAAAGCAGAGACTGAAGGATTTTTAATTGCTGCACAAGACCAAATAATAATAATAATAATAATAATGATAATAATAATGATAATAATAATAAAAAAATATTCAGACAAATACATAACAAAAACACCAGGACTTACACATATATATAACATACAGAAAATTGCACTACTGGGTACTGCACACATTCTACGCAAAACACTTTCAATACAGTAAACATAAGAGCACCACAGCAAACCACAGCACATACCCAAGGCGCACAGAGCTGCGCTCGGTAGTGAAGTGAAAGCACGTTATAAAAATAAAACTACTGAACAATAATAATAATATGGTGTAAATGCAAATGAAATGTGGGGCAAGGAGGTGTTTAACTAAAGAGCTGAAGAGAAGAGAAAAGACCTTCTTGAAATGAGAATGCATCGACAGTTTGAAAGGAATACACCAGACGTTAAGGATAATACGACATCGTGGGCATGGTTTGAGCGAGGTGATTTGAAGCGTACCACCGAAAGTCTGTTTATTGCTGCATAAGACCAGGCTCTAGCAACCAATTCAGGGAAGTATAACATCTACGAAAACTTCTGACACCCAGAAATGCAAACTCTGCGGAAAGAGTGTGGAAAACGTAACCCACTTGGTAAGTGGATGTGGGAGCCTTGCACAAAAGAATACAAGCGCCGCCATGATAAAGTGTGTCTGAATTTTCATTGGTTTTTATGTCGTAAATACCAATATGAAGTAACAGAGAACTGGTATAAGCATGTACCAGGTAAAGTTATGCAGGAGGGTGGAAAAGTAACGATACTCTGGGACTATGATTTTCAGATGGATCGTGTAATCGAACACCGTCGGTCGGATATTTTCATATTGAATAACAGAGGCGTTGAATATTGTGAGTAAAGAAGTTGAAAAAACATCACCAAGTACTTCGAATTGAAAGGGAAAATGGCAAGACTGTACGGAATGCGAGAGAGTAATGTAAAAGTGATACCAGCGATGATCGGATGCAACTGGAAATCCCATGCAAGATTGATGTGTTGTAAAAAGCAGCCGTATTCGGCACAGAGCACGTCTTGAGGAAAGTATTATCTGTCTGAGGTCCTTGTTGTGACTTGATAGATAACTAAAGACTCTGGTGCATTTTTAGCTACACTGTGTTACGAAGGAATAATAATAATAATACTGATTTCAAATTATTCGACAAGTTTTGGGTCAGAGGTTGAGTTGATTACATCGACCCCAGTGTCCAAGAGGTACTTATTTAATAGAAACTCAACACGATGAAAGGTAAAGTGAATCTCGGCGGAATTTGAACTCAAAACACGCAGACAGACGAAATGCCTCGTAGCATTTTGCACGGTGTACTAACAATTGTGCCAGATCGCCGCCTTCATAATAATAATAATCATAATAATAATAATAATAATAATAATAATGATAATGTTGATGATGATAATAATAATAATAATAATAATAATAATAATAACAATAACAAAAACAACAACAATACTACTACTACTACTACTACTACTACTACTACTACTAATGATAATAATAATAATAATAATAATAATAATAATAATAATAATGATAAAAATAATAATAATAAAAATAATAATAATATTAATAATAATAATAATAATAATAATAATAATAATAAATAATAGTAATAATAATAATAATAATAATAATAATAAATAATAATAATAATAATAATAATAATAATAATAATGGTTTCAAATTTTGCCACAAGGTCAGCAATTTTAATTAAGGGTTCAAGTCGATTACTTCGAACCAGTGTACATCTGGTACTTATTCTATCGATTCCAAAAGGATGAAAGGCAAACTCCACCTCAGCAGAATTTGAACTCAGAATGTAGCGGCAGATGAAAATACCGCTAAGCATTTTGCCCGATGAGCTAACGATTCTGCCAACTCGCCGCGTTAATAATAATAGTAATTAATAATAATAATAATAATAATAATAATAATAATAATAATGATGATGATGATGATGATGATGATGATGATGATGATGATGATGATGATGATGATGGTGATGATGATGATAAAGTAGCTACTGCTTCTAGATTTACAACGTCCATACGCGTTAGTAAGTGACAGCCAAAGTATGTTACACTCTAATTAACATCAGGTGTTTGGAGTTGTTCAAAATTACAGCTAAACGCTGATTGCATATTGAGAAAAGTAACAGCAATTTAACAGCGTAGAGTTAGGGAGAGAGACCGAACTGAAGACGTTTACTGTCACACGCATCCCTATCATTTAGCTGACAACACGGGTAATATTTAAATTTGGACACTCTTCTCATCAAAGATTGATTGTACTCAACAATACATATAAAATAGACAGTGAAAGAGAACTATTTCACACCTCACTGTCGGCAATCATTTTTATACATAAGATAGATATGATTTGGAAGCATTAATAAATTTCCTCTTTAGTATTTGAAGATATTTTCATGTAATTTTGGTAAATATATCGGTTAAAATGAGATGTTATTGCGTAATCTAGACAATTTATTCACCGCACCCTGTATATATTTACATCTATATGTGTTTGTGTGTGTGTGTGTCTGTGTGCGTGTGTGTGTGTGTCTGTGTGTGTCTGTGTGTGAGTGTGTATGCATATGTATGTATGCATGTATATATCGAAGCACTTAGTTTTAGAATGGTGGCAGCTGATGAAAGAAATGTTCTCTATGTGGACTGTGTGTTTTCTGTGCTCTGTTTATCATTTTGTCCACGTTTTTTTGCAATGTCCTGTACCCAGATATGCATCTATATATACATGTAGATATAGGTATGTACATACATGTACGTATATATGCATATACTCACATATTATTTGTATTATTATTATTATTATTTATATATATGTATGTATATGTGTGTGTTTGTGTGTGTGCGTGCGTGTATGTGTGTGTGTCTGTGTGTGTGTGAATGTGTTTATGCGTTATTAAACGCTATTAATTCGTGGCATTTCGCCCCCCAGGTTCCCTTAAAAAAAATACTTCAAAGCTAGGCGAACCGAAATCGCCCTGGAGGTAAACCTCGAAATATTATTTTCTATCGCTCACTTTCACTTCCGGACCGATCTCGTTTCGCCTAGCAATGAAATATGTTGTGTTTTTTAACACTATACGTCTTTATATGACCTCCCTTAGACGAACTAGCGCAGGCAGTAGCGTTTAACAACGCAGAGACATTAAGTATGTGATATTGATTGTGTATATATTACTAAATTGCTTCCAATACAAAAGTTGAAAATATATGTATGTATGTATACATATATATATATATATATATATATATATATATATATATACACATATGTGTGAGTGGGTGTATTTGTGTATGTAAGCATTCCGTTTGCATGTGTGTGTGTGCGTGCGGATGTTTCTGTGTGCATGTATGTGTAAGTGTGTGTAAATGACTCGATATATGTACATAGGTTATTTTAATGATTTTCATGCTTTCAATAAAACTTCGTATTTCTACAGGTCATATGGTTGGCGTTAAGGTTACAAGGAAAGAAATTATGGAGAATACAGGAGAATAAATATATACCACATAGGTCTGGTCAGTTTGGAGAGTCGAGTTCTTTCACTCTATTCTTTATTCTTTCGTTTTGCATAGTTTCCGTAAATATTTATTGTCTGTGATATTGTGTTCAACTGAAGGTTGAAGACTTTATGTCTTTCTTTCTAATATAAATCAAGTACCATTATGATTTGATTTAGAATGTTTGTTATATCGCCTTCTAAAATATGTAGTATGGAATAAAACTGAATGTATACTTTGTCATCTGTCTTCTTTTCTTTTGAATGTCTTATAACAAGACTGAGAACAAGCAAGCAATTGACTTTCATAATAAAGCCAGCTTCAATTTTGTGATCTCCAATAACAATATCGGTTTGACTTTACTAAACATTATTTCAGCATTATTATTACTTTTTCTTTTTTGTTGTCTTCTCTCGACAAGATTCAGTTTGAATATCTTTTCTAAAAGAAAATGACTGGTATTCTTGTTGATTCTATCCATAAATCAGGCAACAATTAGATGATTTAAGAGAATCAAACTTTTCTAACTTCACTTTAAAGTTCACGAAGATTTTGTAAATTTTCTCCTGAATTGTTTTTATGAATATAAAGAATCGATATTATTAGTTTTTATTTCGTCATGTACAAAATTGTTACCGGTGCATTTTTGCGTTGTTCTTTGTCCCACAAATGTATGATGTATATAAAAGTTTGCCACTCATAGATTGATGTGAACTACACTCAGAATTAGATATTACTTGCCTGTCAGTACTGCAATACAGAAAATTACCTTACATTCCGCCTAGAGAAATGTAATTTTGTTTTTTATGTATATTTTTTATCGATATCCAGATAAAACTAGTCCGTCGAATTAAGGCGATACAAGAGGTTGCTGTTGTTTAGATCAGCTTTGATCCAGCCCACCTACGATCGAAGAGGATCAAATCATAGCTATCTCGTTACTTTTGTACGTTTTTTCTGGCATAGTGTAACTAGGACTTTCCTATGCGAGTTATTCCTTTTTTTTTGTATCAAGGCGTACATTGGCTTTAAATTCCTTTGTGTTAAGACAGTAGAGATAAAAGAAATAACGAAGACTACAATTCACTTTAATGAAGAAAGAAATTTATTACTAACATTAGGGAATCAAGTGGCCTATATTGGCTAAAAGAAGCCCTTCCTGTATATGTGTGTGTGTGTGTGTGTGTGCGTGCGTGTGTGTGTGTGTTTGTGTGTGTGTGTGCATGTATATATGTATGTATGTAAATGTGTATATCTGTGTGTGTGTGTGTTTGTGTGTGTGTGTATGTATGTATGTATGTAAATGTGTATATCTGTGTGTGTGTGTATGTCCCCCATCACCGCTTGACAACCGGTGTTGGTGTGTTTATATCTCCGTTGGTGTTGACAACCCGGAGTTGGTGTATTTATAGCAGTTCGGCTATAGCGACTGATAGAATAAGTACCAGGCTTAAAAAAATAGAAAGTACTGGGGTCGATTGATTCGACTAAAATTCTTCAAGGCGGTGCCCCAGCATGGCCGCGGTCTAATGATTGAAACAAGTAAAGAAAAAAGAATACAAGAATATATATTCGTATATAGTTTTACATGTACGAATAAGTTCCTGTATACACACACACAGACGCACACATCCACATGCACACACACACACACATTTGCACAGATACATATGATAGAGGTATGTGTGTGTTTACATTTGATTTATGCGTGGGTATATATTTGACAATGCTCGTATTATAACGGTGTGTGATGCAAATGACGTGTTATGGATAGCTTCGTAGCCTGCTGACAGCGTGTGTCAGAGGCCACGCTTAGTGCTAACCAACAAAATTGACGGTTAGCAATTACACATTAGAAATACAGTAGGCGATCTATAAAAAGTAACCCTCTGTTTTCAGTGTAAAAGTTCGGACATACTGACAGTATATTTGATTGTGTAGGTACTATCGTTTGTCTTAGGGTAATGGTTGTGAAGGGGTGATGTATGGGTTATTATGTTGTTTTTTTTCCTACGTCAGTAATTATCGAGCAGAACTGCGATCGAAGGTATTCCATCTATGGCCATCCCACCTGTTTTTTCTGTTTTAGGTTTTTTTTCAGATATTTAAATGCTACATAAACATCTAATGTGTCCTGCATTTTCAAAATGCAACTGGAAAAGGTTCGGGTTGCATTTAGCTGCTACTTCTAGCAAGTTGAGTGCTTACATATACCAGTACTTTTCAGTTAGTCTCTCGCGCAACAAACTTTGTCGCTTATAGGATTTTTGTAAATAACTACTGCCTATATTGTGCATAATAATAATAATAATAATAATAATAATAATAATAATAATAATAATAATAATAATAATAATAATTGCATGAAAGAGAAGGTTAGGAAGGAATGTTATAGAAGAGTTCGAGCAGTTCTGAAGTCTGAGCTGAATGCATATAATGTGTTAGCCATAAATTCCTTAGCAGTCCCAGTTGATCTTTATAGCTTCAATGTGCTTAACTGGAATACCA
>NC_068985.1:109553297-109555618 GCF_001194135.2 Octopus bimaculoides
TAAATACATGTTTTACCTGTGGATTTGCGTGTGCAAACTGGGAATGCATACAACAAGTTTCTCTGCTCTAGGTGTACGGAAAACACTCGGCGAGAAATGGAAGAAAATTTGAAGAAAGAAGAAAAGAAACAACATAATAATAACAAAAATAACAACAACAACAACAACAACAACAACAACAACAACAACAATAACAACAACAACAACAACAACAACAATAATAATAATAATAATAATAATGATAATGATAATAATAATGATAATAATAATAATAATAATAATAATAATAATAATAATAATAATAATAACAATAATAATAATAATCATAATATCATAGGGATGTTAAAGATAAGATAGACAGAGAAAAAAGATGGCTATGTATGACTAAACGTGATCTAAAACAGGAAGCGGTGGCTTTAAACTGTGCTACCCAAGAGCAGGTATTTAAGAACCAATTACATCAAATATAAAATAGACAACACATCAGAAAGTGATAAAGGCAGAATTTGTGGACAGAATGGTGAAACCGTATGGCATATTAATAGTTAATGTACGCCACTAGCCCAGAAAGAGTATAGGAGAGGTCATGACAATATAGCAAGAATTGCCTATTGGACACGTTGCAACAAGTATGGACTTCACAGAGCAAAAAAGTGATTCGAACATAAAGCCGAAGGCATCATCGAAAATTTTAGTCTACGATCCTATGGGATTTTATGATTCAGTGCGGCAATGAAACAGTGAATAGGAAACCAGGAATAGAGTTAATTGAGAAAGAAATCAAACTATACAGATATAGCATACCCAGCTGACAGCAAGGTATGCGATAAAGAGCAATGATAAGTCGTTAGATTTGACAGGTTAGCTTGGGAGATTAAGCAGTTGTGGTCGATGAAAAAAGGTGGTAGTAGTACCAATAATAGTCGGAGCCCTGGGTAGAGTGAGTAAAAATCTTGGGAAGGACATGGAACAAACAGGAGCTGCAATAAGGGTGGAGCACTTGCAGAAAACACCACTTCTTGGAACCGCTCGAATACTCGGATGATGCTCGGAAAATTAGGCGTTTTAACTTAATTACTGGTAGTGAACAGCTGGCATAGAAGCTGTGCAAAGACAATAAATAATAATAATAATAATAATAATAATAATAATAATAATAATAATAATAATAATAATAATAATAATAAATGCCCTGATGCAGTACCGGGAGCTTATCATCAAACTCAGCTGGACGTCTTCTTCGATCTTCCTCTTCAAGGCTGAAATTCCCACTTCTGACTTTTACAAACCATCTGCAAGTTCTTTCATTCAAGCATTCTTTCCTATAAACTGAGTGTATGTTTCGAGTCACTTCGGCTGCAGAGTTTCCTTTTTTTTTTGTACTCATACAGCACTGTGTGCCTCAAATGCTCTTTGGATACTTCCATGTTAGAAAGGTTTTTAATCAAAGAAATTTTAATTCTATTATTCCGTAAAGTAATATTTAATTGAATGTGCACAAATACATAAAAATAATTTTAAATTCCATTACGCATTCTAAAATACTATTAAATTTCATTCAATTTTAAAAAGGTAAAATCGGACAGAAGTTATGTGATGACCTGATAATTGTTTAAGGTTTGTACTGGATAAATTGCGAAAATAACTCTAACAGTTCAAATACTAAGAAATAAGCATACTCAAATTGATTTATATCAAATAATTTAGGAAACTGAATGGGTTATGTCCCTTGCCTATCTATAACATTCCCTATTATCGACTTTTTCAACAATCTTAGTATGCAATGACGTTTCCAGACATGAGTTCTACTCACGTGTCAAGTTTCATCAAACTCGATAAAACGATGTAGGAGGGGTTAGCTAACAACTCAAGAAACATACACACAGACAGAATTTCCCACACATGTAAAAGATATATATGCATATCATAATTTTATATATATATGTGTGTGTGTGTGTGTGTGAGTGTGTGTGGGTGTGTGTTTGTGCGTGTATCTATATATGTGTGTGTGTGTGTGTATCTATATATGTGTGTGTTTAGGTAGGTACCTAAATTAGGTAGATAAATAATGACACATACATATACATATATATAGGTAAGTATGTATGTATAGTCACACACACACACACACACGCACGCACACATATATAATATATATATATATATATATATATATAGAGAGAGAGAGAGAGAGAGATAGATAGATAGATGGATATATATATATATATATATATATATACATACATACATACATACATACATACATAAATACATATATATATATATACACACACACATATATATACATACAAATATATATA
>NC_068985.1:109555870-109556952 GCF_001194135.2 Octopus bimaculoides
ATATATATATATACGTATGCATATTATACTATCTATATTTCTGCATGTCTTTGAACGAAAATTATATATATATATATATATATCTATATATATATATATATAAGCATCAAGTGTTCTTCTCTGCATGGAACAATAACAACAACATCGCTAATGTCTTCCACTAGCTCCATCTGCTTCATGTTTCTATCATTCCACTGCCATACCATATAGATTATTTGGAAATGAGCGCTAACGTGATTACACAGTTTGTCCTGCCATAGAGTATTGACATCAATCGTCTTAATTCGATCTGGGATATTTCACAATATTATCCAAATGGCACATTACGTCGGAGAATTGTAAAAGAGAGTCAAACATAAATAAACATTTGCTCTCTCACTCTCTCCCCTACCATTATATATATATATATATATGCATATATATACATGTCTATCTAAGTATATTCATACGTGTTTATGTGTGTATATATATATATGTATATAAATGTGTGTGTGTGAGTGTGTGTGTGTGTGTGTATGTGTGTGTGTGTGTGTGCATCAAAGAATAGAAGAACAAGGCGAATTCAAAATGTAATTACAAATAAATTTCTGCAATGCTACATATATATATATATATATATATATATATAAACAATATATGTACATGATAGATAGATAGATAGATAGATAGATAGATAGATAGATAGATAGATAGATAGATAGATAGATGGATGGATAGATTAAAATTTGTCCACTAAGTGTATTGATTTTTCTCCTTTGAAGGATTGAAGTTCGATAGGCCAAGTTCAGTATTTATACAGATATTGTATTGATACTTTGTGTGAAAGGGGTTAGCACAAATATTACTCTGAAAGAATGTTCACAACCAATTGTCCTATCCGATTTTGTTAAAAATTCGATGAATAGAAAAAGAAATACAAAGTTTTGTTACATTCTTTATATATTGTATGAAATAAACTATTGTAAGTTTTAGATGTTAGTCGAAACAGAAAAACCTACGCTCATACACACATATTTAACACACATGTGTGTATGCGTGTATGTACGCTTGTGGGCATATATATATATATATATATATATATA
>NC_068985.1:109559927-109565002 GCF_001194135.2 Octopus bimaculoides
ATCATAGTAAAATCAAAGGCGGTGAGCTGGCAGAATTGTTCAAATACCGAACAAAACTTTGAAACCAATATTAGTAAAGTTACATCCAGCTTATCTTTGGAAATGGAATCAGTTAACTGTAATTTTCATTATTACAATGAGAGATAAAAAGACGGTTGCATTAAATATGGAGTCTATTGTATATAGATCATCATTAGCTAAACCATACATATAGGCATGGCCTTGAGTTGTACAAAAAATGTCGTAACTTCCGTAGTCAAGTAAACGGAATTAAATTTTCGTGTGCAAGTGAACAAATCTGTTATCTTCAAATTACTTGCTCTAAGTTTAATTTTTGCCCTCTCAATATCATGCATCATTCTATAGCGTTAGTTTATAAGCTTATTACTTAGCATTGTTATTTGCATGAAAGATTTTAACAGGTCTTTAGTGCAAAGAAGACAGCACCATTAACTATCCATAAATATTTGCTGTTTAAAGAATGACAATATCGGCAATTATATAATCGCTTAATCCGCTATAGGTACGCTTGTCCAGCATCAGTGTTTCCTGATGGTGTGATTTTGTCGCTTGAAGAAGTATAGTTCTCTGTTATCACCTTCTGCAATTTTGAGCAAAAGATGGGAATTAGTGAATTCTAGCATCGATATTTATTGAAGAATTTCCAAGTTTATTTCTTACCCAATATATTTCCTTTTCATCAATACTACAGTTCCACCTCCCTTTGTGATCTTTGCAGATATTATAAGGAAAATATCTAAAATATCACGTTTGCCATGTAAGTAGTTAAATATTATCCCATATTCTTCAAACGACAATTAAATTACTGTTTTCACTTTTAGGTTGGGGTGGAGTAAGAATCAAATCATGGTGACTAATTATTTCGTGTATTTCAGTGATATGTCTCTGCATAAATTCATACATACTTCTACAGCCATATAAGATCAGGCAGTACCGGTTAAACTAGAATTTGCTGATGAGACCTTATTAGTCCGAAACACCTAAATTTTTCAACATGCAACCAAGTATCAGACACTCTCAAATGCATTCAATTTTTAATTTGAGTTTCGTATTTTAAATTTTTATCGATAAATTAATATATTTCATTTCATTAAGAAGTACTTTTGCAACCATTTTATTATACTGTCTCACGCAGCAGGCGTTCCTGGTAGTTTTCATCCAGTTATTTTTTTCATAGACGGCATTGCTTACATATTAGAATGCTTTGAAATATAACTAGATGCTGTGACAGTCATACATTTTCTCGTTCAATTCGTGATCTAAGCAGATATGGTTTCATTTCTTATTGGCAATACAATTACATCGACATCTCTGCTAATCAGGAGCTATTCCTTGCTCCAGTACACTTGATTTTCAACCTTTATTACAACCTTGTTTCCACTTAATTAACCTGCGGTATGTGCCAATCATAGCATCCTATAGATATCCATAGCATCAATGTCAGCAACCGGGCATCGAAATAGGTCTACATTTTCAAATCCTCACAGCATATTCGCATATTCAACGATGCTTAAAATAGAGGAATGCAAGCATTTACTACCTTTGTTGTATTTACATCAGATGTGAGGTATCCGAATCGATACCGCGTTAAATTACATCGTAGTTAGTCAACAGTGCAAATTGGTTGCTAGCGTTTTAGTGTGTATCTACTGTCTTTAACTTGTTTCATTCATTAGACTACGACCAAGCTTGAGCATCGCCTTTAAGGGTTTACTCGAACAAATCACGCTCAGTACTTAATTTTTCAAAGCCTGGAACTTATTCCATCGGTCCGTTTTTGCTGACTGTTAAGTTACGGGTACGTATACAACCCAACAACTGTTTTCAAACGGTGGTACGGGACAAACACAAACAGGAAGACACGCGCTTGTAGATACATACATACATGCATACAGGGGCTTGACAAAATTATGGAAACACCCTAAAATTTCAAATAAATTAATTTTAATATGGAGTAGGACCGCCTTTGACAGTAATTACAGCTTGAATTCCACGAAGTATGAACTCGTATAAAGTTTGAATTGTTTTCAAACGAAATTTTATCCATTTTTCAGTTAAAACAGTCTCCAGTTCTTGTAGTGATGATGGTGGAGGATAGCGACGAATTGCTTGTTTTTCTAAAATGCACCATAAATATTCAATAATATTGAGATCTGGGGACAGTGGTGGCTAGATAAGATGTTCAAATTCACTAGAATCTTCCTCGTGCCATTCAGTAACAAGATTGTGTTTCCATCCGGAAACAGCTCTGCAACCATATGATGAATTTGATCAGATAAAATGCTTAAATAGTCTTGACTATTAATTCTGCCATGAAGTGAAACCATTGAGCCGGCGAATTTCCAAGATATAGTCACCCCATCCCAGATCATTGCAGATCCTCCTCCATGTTTAACAGTTGGAAGGATGGTCAAATGCTTCTTTTGGCTGACTCCACACGTATACTCGGTCGGTGGTCGGAAATAAGTTAATTGACGACTCGTCCGGACAAATTCTGTAGGTTTTTACTCCACCCCAAACGCTTTACAACGTTTGTTTTTGAAAGTAGTGGTTTTCTGATTGCAGCCCTCCCGTGAAATCCGGTTTTGTGCAGCTCCCGGTGAACAGTTATTGTGGAAACAGGGTTCTCGAGGTGGTCATTAAGCTCTGCAGTAATTTGTAAGCTTAAAGCTTAGAAGCGATCCGTGTATATTGGCTAAACAAAATATTCTAACATTCAGGCATATAAGACCTCGACAGAAAAAAAACGGGGTTTCTCGTCGAGGGCTTACATGCCCCAATATTTGATTGTTTACAGAATTGTCACTCATCCCCGATTGTATGTATATATGTGTGTGTGTGTTACAGAAGTATATAGTGACGTAAATAATCATTTGAAATTTTTCGTGCTTAAATTCAAAAGATTATTTTTGTTTATTTACTGTCTTTTTATGTACTATATATAGCATTTGGACAAATAGATATTGATGTAATAAGTACTTGACGAAAATAAATAAATGTAATGCAATAATTCGCGAATTTTATCTCTCTCTCTCTCTCTCTCTCTCTCTCTCTCTCTCTCTCTCTCTCTCTCTCTCTTTCTTTGTGTCTTATGTTAGTAAAAATTTTGCCGATTTATTATTTTTCACACACACACACACTCAGGTATGTGCATACTCATACGCGAAGCCTAATAATAGAATAGCACTGTGCTATTATTTACCTACCACGCCTCTTCTTTCTCTAACTCTTTTCCAACATCTCCTTGCAACAATTCAGAAAAAATTTTATGCTCCATACATGAATACGCATAGGTATGCACAACAACTGTTTCATTTGGATAAACGAGCAAGTGAAAATATTCCCTAACGTGGTAGTCCTATTTTGGGTATCCATAGAAATAACAAAAGAATTGGACAATGTTTTTCGATTACACTTTTATATATTGCTTATAATCTGCATGGACTTATATGGCAGTGTGGGTAAGATGATCGCATGGCATTTCAAATTCAGTCTCACTGCGTGACGACTTGAGTCAGTGTCTTCTAATATAGCGTCAGGTAGACCAGTGTGTGTGTGTATTATGTACGTGTGCATGCATTTATGTAAGTATATGTGTGCGTATGTATTTGAGTTTGGGTTTGTCACCTATTAACGCTTGACAACCGGTGTTGGTTTGTTTATGTCGACATTAGTAACAGACAAAATAAGTAGCAGACGAAAGAATAAGTACTGAGGGCGGTTTCGACTAAACCATTCAAGGTATTACCCCAGCATGGACGCAGTCCACTGACTGAAACGAGTAAGAAGTAAAAGATGAGTTGGGTAAATTCAATTTGGTTTGTTTACCTATTCAAATTTCGAAATCTACTAATATTGCTGATAATGATATTATTTTAGTTGTTTTTTAATGACCGGATAAAGTTTTGCTTATCTGGAGTTTCACGCTCAAAGCATTCGATTGTACGTGTATTCAAATGAAATCAATATTTTAAGAGCATCTAATATGCACAATACAGTCATATATATTCTCTTTCGGTAAGCACTTTCCGCTCATTAACTTTGCGAAGTATATGAACATCGCTACAACATTTTATTTATTTTAAAAATATAAAGCCTATTGGTTCGTCAATATAACCAAGATAATATATTTAATGATAGGAGTAATAAAATGACAAAGTTCTGAATATTTTATTATCGGTACACTCTATTGACAAAATACTGTGCCTTTGGATTCTCATGTATTATATTTCTGACTATCAAATGGAACCACTACCGTCCAAAAATCTGTTTTAATTGTAGTAATATTTCATAGAACAGCCGGTCGTTCTTTATACTTTTTATGTCTAAATATAAACTGACAAATTGTTTTCAACTCTTCCGATCTTCTAATATATAAGAATATATTAAGCTAGCTATTTTTCACAATTGTATACTGCATTTAATCTACACAGAATAAAAGTCAGCTTATTTTATTTAATCACAGAGACTATAAAATGCAAACATATCCCAGGAGGAATTACAACTCATAAACTGGTGGCTATAAATTCTGTAATATACAATACGCTATCATCTTCTCAGTGACTCCAGTCAAAATCGCTGGTCTGCTATAAAAGAGAATATTAAATTACGATATCTCTTTATTTTTAGATATATTTCTACTTTGGAAAAATTTAATTAGTTCACACATAAGCACGACGACACAGCATTTGATGGGAGACCAATAGTCAAATAAATCGATGCTGAGCAATCTTTGTGATCGTTACATCAACACAGGCAGGATACAAGGTTAAAGGGCAAGCATTACTTTTATTCTCTAGTTTTGTCAACTTCACAGACATTTTCTAAAAATTCATTTCTTACGCAAACACAGGATCAGCAAACTATAAAAAGTATCGTAAATTATATCGATTTACAGCCGAGAAAAAGAGAAGAGTGTACCCCCAATGACTTAGTGATTCATCAGATTGAAATGGATTAATAACCACCACTGCTTCCATTGTGAAGTATTTTCCAAACGTGTATGTCGTCTGTATATATGTATGTGTGCGTATATATACATATATATATATATA
>NC_068985.1:109565639-109569331 GCF_001194135.2 Octopus bimaculoides
TATAAACCCGCTGACTTGGAAGCCCACTACGGATCCATAGCTCCAGTCTCAGCTATGAACGTAGAACCTTACGGACGTCCAATTATAACAATTACGCAGCGTAGGTATTGGTTTAGATCATCAGTAAACTAAATCCCTCATATTTTATATATATATATATATATATATATATATATATGTAGTGGGGTTGGAGTGTGTTTCTGTGAGTCCTTATATGTATGCTTGCGTGTATTTTGCAATCAGTTCAGCGGAAGAGATTCGTTACATTTCAATCAGTACAGCTGTAATCTTCCTGCTAAAGCTGCATTGCATAAAAGAAAGGAGCCCATACGTAGAGCTGATTGTAAATGTATTCCCTCTACTCACTAACATTCTTGACAACTTCCTAGTTCGACAATGCACGACATTACATATAGATATTTACTGAAACTGAAAGAAGTTCAAGAATCCTATCTTCAGCAATTTCCTCTCAATATGTGTCACAAGGACAAAACTTATGAAGTGTAAAACTGAAATGCTTTAGTTTCTTTCTTCTTTCTTTTTTCATTTAACGATATTTAACCATAGCTGTTACTCTCCTTTCATCGGATATCATGCTGTCTATGCATTACAACAATAACTGTACATAATAACAACAATATTATTATTATTATTATTGTTATTGTTATTATTATTATTACTGTTATCAAGGTGGTGAACTGGCAGAATTGTTAGTACACCAGGCAAAATGTTTAGCGGTCTTTAGCCCGTCTTTATGTTCTGAGTTCAAATTCTGCTGAGGTTGACTTTGCCTTCCATCCTTTCAGAGTCGAGAAATTAAGTACCAGCTAAGTACTAGGGTCGATGTGATCGATTTACCTCTTCCTCACAAGTTTCAGGCCTCTTGCCTTTAGTAGGAAGGATTATTATTATTATTATTATTATGATTATTATTATTATTGTTCAGTAGTTTTATTTTTATAACGTGCTTTCACTTCACTACCGAGCGCAGCTCTGTGCGCCTTGGGTATGTGCTGTGGTGCTCTTATGTTTATTGTATTGAAAGTGTTTTGCGTAGAATGTGTGCAGTACCCAGTAGTGCAATTTTCTGTATGTTATATATATGTGTAAGTCCTGGTGTTTTTGTTATGTATTTGTCTGAATATTTTTTTATTATCATTATTATTATCATTATTATTATTATTATTATTATTATTATTATTATTATTATTATTATCATTATTATTATCATTATTATCATTATTTTTATTATTATTATTATTATTATTAAGATGGCGAGCTGGTAGAATCGTGAGCACACCGGGCAAAATGCTATTACTAAATCAACTAACCATTCTCCCTACAATTGTTGGAGATTATTACTATTACTCTATGAGAGCCACCTATGTACATAACATATAACAACAATTTTATGCTCTGTTATACACTATTTATTACACTTTCTGTCATAAGTACACAATACAATATAGAACTAAATTGCAACCAATGAAATACTCCGGTTTCTTACGAAGATGGCTGCACTAAATAATAACATCTTTGCAAACTCAAGGACTGCAGAATATTACAATGTTTAGGCTGGGTATTTCTTTCTCTTGATATATTTATATTAAAATCGTAAACAGTTTTTGTTTAGCTTTTGTTGTTTTCATACAACTTCAGGTTTCTCCGTTTCTTGTGATGTCGCTTTACTACATAATTTTCTCTACATTTATTTCCATATCCAAATTCCAGTTTGAGGTTTTCTAGGCTACAGTGAAGATCATATTAAAAATCAGTCATAGTACGTTGCCTAATGTAGTTCGAAATCTTCGAGTGAGATGCAACGCGATCACGTAGAGCTCGCAGTTTCGGGTAGCTGTTCAGCAATGATAGATCTTCACGTAGTGGATTCTCAAGGACACAGAAACACATCATGTCGCACACAGTCAACTAAATAAAATATAAAGAAAAATACATCATTATAATACCAATACAACGCTGATATAACACTTAGGGTGAACATGACAAAGATGATAATGTTTATTATTATTATATTATTATTATTATTATTATTATTACTATTATTATCATTACTATCATAGACGTCGCACAGTATGCAATATCGTGATGTTGTTGCTTGAAGATATTGTATCTACCGGGGTCTTGCACTGTTTGTGAAGTCACAACAAGGACTACAGACAGACAGTACTTTACACAATATGCGTGCAGTTCCAAGTAATGCCGACTTTTGCAAAGCATCTAGATTGTAGGATATTTCTAAAATTTCTAGATGCTTTTTCAGATTGGGTGGTATTGGACCCCAAAACTCCGATAACAATAGGGATAACCTTTGTGTTTGACTTTCCGTTGCTGCCACAGTTTAGCGATCTCAATTCTCAGGTCTCCATATTGTGTCAACCTTTTCTCTTTCTTTCATGATGATATGCTGACCTCCTGGCACTGCCATGTCAACTACTAATCTCTTGTTTGTCCCTGAATGTTTGTTACAGTTACTTGCCGAAACACTTCAGCATCCTAGGGCGAGTTAAGGATAAGAGATGTAACAGTATGACTGAAAGTTTTGGGGGGAGAAGTGGCAGGGGCAGTAGCAAAATATCTTCATGTGTTACAGACATTTAAATAGATAGAGCTTTTCTAAGGATGTGGGCAGTACTTGTCAGCACATGTCTCTGAGACATGATTCTCCTGGGATCTTATCTAGGTGTTTCTGACATCCCTCTATTATCATTATTATTATTATTATTATTATTATTATTATTATTATTATTATTATTATTATTATTATTATTATTATTGCTTCAGCATTGCTGCGTGGTTACTATCTATGTTTTTCCTTTTATTTCTGATATTTTTTTTGTTGTTTTGAGGATATATCTCCGTTTGTTAGCTAGTTTCTTAGGGTTCAATGCTGTATCAAAATCTTTATCTAGGTTATGTTTCTTCCAGATTGTACATATGAATATGTTGTGTTTTCGTTCTGTGGGTAGAGCCTTGCTGTAAAATAAGCGTGTAGGATTGAAATATATTCCTCACGTGTCCATTTACGCTTCTTTGATTTTATTTGCTCGACATGAGGAATAACACCCGGCTCTTTCTTGTGATAGTCATAATTTTCGTAGGGTTTTGGTACTTTCATTTCTGGTGTTAAAGTGGTTTTGCACGTGTAGTTTTTCGAACTTCTGGGGCAACAAGTTTAAAGTACGTACTTCCGGTTTGCTATCCTTAGGTTAAATAATACGAGCATTATTTAATTTCTCTTTCATTTTTTTTGCGCATGGTGGTTGGAGACGGATATGGTCTGATGTTGATTGGATCGTAATGTGGTGAGCGTTTTTACACGTGTTGTGCGAGTGATGGCTGTGATACACAGTTAAAATACATCATTTCATTTAGAAAAAAGAAATAAATTATTATTATTATTATTCAGTAGTTTTATTTTTATAACGTGCTTTCACTTTACTACCGAGCGCAGCTCTGTGCGCCTTGGGTATGTGCTGTGGTTTGCTGTGGTGCTCTTATGTTTACTGTATTGAAAGTGTTTTGCGTAGAATGTGTGCAGTACCCAGTAGTGCAATTTTCTGTATGTTATATATATTTGTAAGTCCTGGTGTTTTTGTTATGTATTTGTCTGAATATTTTTTTATTATACCTAAGGCACCTACTATGATGGGAATTGTTTCTGTTTTTAGATT
>NC_068985.1:109571078-109578170 GCF_001194135.2 Octopus bimaculoides
CTACTACTACTACTACTACTACTACTACTACTACTACTACTACTAATAATAATAATAATAATAATAATAATAATAATAATAATAATAATAATAATAATAATAATTGCACTACTGGGTACTGCACACATTCTACGCAAAACACTTTCAATACAGTAAACATAAGAGCACCACAGCAAACCACAGCACATACCCAAGGCGCACAGAGCTGCGCTCGGTAGTGAAGTGAAAGCACGTTATAAAAATAAAACTACTGAACAATAATAATAATGATAATAAATAATAATAATAATAATGATAATAATAATAATGAAGTAGGTGATTATGATGACGTAATGATGAGAATGACAACAACAACGATTGATGTAAATGAAACAAAATAATATTGACGATGTATATTGTGGATGATGATTAATACATTATCTATGGTGACATTGCAAAGAAATGACAACAATAAATTCCACCATAGTTACAGAACTATAGTAAAAGTAATAGAAAAGAATATAGTAGTCATAATAGAATTATAAAAATAGTATTACCATTTCGACAGAATTGATTTTGTCCTATTTAAAGTATTTTTTTCTCTTAAGTATTTTAAGACGTTTCAAGAACTGGATAAACATGTTTACATAATACATGTATAAATATATTGTTATTGTGAATACTGATGGTGTGTATATAGAGATGAATATTACATTACATTCGTGACACTTGCTTATATATATCAGTATTAGATGTTTGTGTAGGTGGCTACGATTTTCAACGGAGACCAATGTCCTCTGCAGCTTGGAAACCTTGAGAATTATATAAACGTCACAACCATTTACGGCACTATAAATGTCACTGTAAAAAATGCCACACATATGTGTGTGTGTGTGTGTGTGGTTGTGTGTATTCATATGTATGTATGTATGTATGTATGTATGTATGTATGCATGTATGTATGTATGCATGAATTCAAAATAGAAGACATGTTTATCACTTTAGATGCAGATTCTTGAGGTTTGTGACATTCAGCGGTCATTGGTCTCCGTTGAAAAGTGAAGCCAATGATGCAAAGGCCGACTGATGGAAATTAACAATACTTACGAATGTTATAAAACTCTTGTCACTATATTAACACACATGAATAATCAAGTGTTGGCTCGTCCCTTGCAGCAATTTCTATGGCACTACAAACTCCGCCTCTTCGATCTCATCCTTCCAAACTTTAGCTGGACGTGTACAATTACGTTCTTCGTCAGATATATTCCTGTGACATTCTAATCACCTATCTATAGTACTGGAGCTGTGACCGCTCATTGCGAATAAGCAGTTTCTCGACTTAGAGAGACTCCCTGATCTCCGATCTATGCACCCTGTCGAATAACGTTTCTCCAGAGATCCTTTAGAAGAATCCCATTCCGGGTTTACATATCTCAGGGACGTTTTCACGAGTGATAGAAGGCAGGCGGCTGGATTGAATACTTGAACTGCAGCTGCTAATAATTATATGTCAGCTCCAGTATTCCATTTTCTGAATAGAAGTTGGTGATCCACAGCAATTATTTCAAAAGCATAAATATAATTCCTAGTTCAATCCTAGAGTAGTTCTCACGAGTAATCCTACGCAAAGAATCTTTATGTATCATTATTGCGTATTTTTTCTTCGTTTTTGTACTTACTTTGATGAACCCACTATCTCGTAAAAGATTTTACTAAGGGAAGACTTAAAAATCGTACAAAAGTATTACTCACGTAGTCACCCATAAAGAAGCGGTTTCCACTTTGACGCATTTCCAAAGTTTTTTCCATGAAAGGTAGGATTCTCTGGCATGTATTTCTAAATCGCTGCCTACGTTCATGCTGGAAATAACAAAATATGCAAAAGATTTTAAAAATAATAATCGAGACATTGTCAAAATTAAATTTCTTACTAACGTATTCATCATCATCATCATTATTATTATTATTATTATTATTATTATTATTATTATTATTATTATTATTATTATTATTATTATTATTATTATTATTATTATTATTATTATTATTATTATTATTATTATTATTATTATTATTATTATTATTATTTGCTGCTATTATTGTTTTCTTTCAAACTAAAAAAATTTCACTGAGAATTTTCACCGTTTTTGAAAAGTAACTAAACTGATTAATTTTCATTTCGAGTAATTGGAACCGCATCTTGACAACAATGTTTCTTTGAACTACATCGATTATTTTACCAGCACCTAGTCAAAAATAGCTTCATGCTATACAAGGTATGTTCCCAAAAGAAATTATGTTGAATGAAACAAAACAACCAACAAACAGAAAAAATAGTAAGACATATGTCAAAGAACATTGAAAATGAAAAACTTAGTTTTCATTTCAACAAAAAAAGCAGCATAACGTACAATACAACAACACATACACATGGCTATTCAAAATAAAGTGTGATAAATACTAACCAAGTCGTTTATAGTCATGCTTTCGAACACAAGAAAATCTTGATGTTAGACATTTTACTGAATGAATGAAAGTGCTGCAACGTTTTGTTCAATAAATAAGAGTGTGGTAGTATTTTGTTCCTAAGAAAAGAGTCTCTTCTCCACTATCTATCAGAACGTTGTGCGAAAGAAAGAATAACATACCAGAGCCCCCAAAAATCGTTGAATTTCCATTGTTTCCCCTTTATATTCCGAATTTAAATTGCACCTGAACTTCAAATGAATACTAAAACAATGTCGCCATTTCGACTTGTCTGGAACTTATCAGTTACAAATAAACAGTTTCGAATTCTTAGTATTAGTTACTCTGCCTTGCTTCTTCATCTATCCTATCACAACTTAATGAAACTGTAATTTGAGGTCCGAATATGGAGAGCAGTTTGCTCCAACATTTCTTCAAGATGTAAATTAATGTTACTAAGCTACTGTCTTTAGTTGTAGGACCTTAGTTCGCTTTTGGTTGTGTTGTGAGCGTTTAGCAGACGGGAAAATAGTAAGTTATCGGATTGTTAGCTGGATATGAATACATTGTCATATTAATGGAACAGAGATAAAAAATACTGAATTACCCCGTTTTTGTTCTTGTTCACCATCTACTCAACTCTAATTACTTGTACGACCAGCATGTCTTTTTGCATATTTAAGACATCATCCAAAGTACCCGTCGTTTCTACAACAGCAAGACGGAATTTGATAGAATCTGATTCCTTTTACTGACAGAATAAATTATTACGTTTCCCTTGTATTTGGAGTACAGTATCCTCTTAGTATCATAATGTTACAGCGATGACTGTTACTCTACATTTGTTGCATTACTTTTGTCATGGCACATTAACATATTCTCAAATTTGCTGTGTCATAATGGTACACTTTGGGATTTGTAACGGAACAGTGGTACGAACACAGTTTTGTGGTATTTGAAAGTTGCATTTTGTAAGCTCTGCATTTCATCGTTCTCAATTATAAGCTTTGCAATAGGTTTGCTGTATTCTTTTAAATTTAAATCTTCGGTTTCAAAATAAAAATACTTCCCTTATCATGCATATTATCTCAGAAAAGTATCAGCGCTGAAACATTGTATTTTCCTGTATACGCTAGAAAGACGTCGTTCGAAATCCTTATTTACCGGTGTGGTTAACCTTTCTGCGTATTTACGTTTTGCATTCGGATCAATGGATTGGCTGATAATCAAAAGTGTAGTAATGCGTCTGATTGAATCTCCTGCTAGGTTTAAATCTCACCGGAGCATACTCTACATTTCATATTACTCAACTGGATAATCAAACAACACTATTATTTATGCCTTTTTAAAATACTTTGTTTCAGTGTGATAAAATCAAACCCTTTCTGAATATACAGAAACAAGAAAGTAAACGTTTTACAAGAGTATGACTCCTTTTATAAACAATGCAGTTATAACTACAAATGGCTTGCGTATTATTTCTTTCTCAAAAATTGTCTTCTTCAACCATTCAACAATTATAGGTACGCATCAAGGGGAAATTATTCTCTAGAACTATGTCCTGTTTGTTATTTAGATGGTTTGTGAAAATTTAATATAATTAGTAAGTTTTTGTAGTAATGATAATGAATGAAATCACAAAGAATACAATAGAATAACGCTTCGTATAAATTTGATTTGCAAACCGAAAAAATCGTATTTGAAATCTTATGCTTCCATTATAGCTTGCTGTTTAAGGAATACACTCTTTATATAGAATTATCAATTCATTGAACAATTTAATAAGTTTTTCTCTAATATATTACAACATCATTATGCAATAATTATAACAAAACTGAAGAGTGAATCATTAAAGAAGTATAGTAAGAAAACATTCTTTCATAATTTCATTATATTAAAATGTGTCTGAAACATAAAGGGAATTCACATTTATCGGTCCTTTTACGTAGTGTTATCTAACAAATGATTTTTAAAAACTGTTTAAAATCTGTATGAATACACAGAAATCCATTCTGAATAAGTATTAAGGACGGGAGATTTTGAAAGCATTTTCATTAACGCTAATGAGATATATTTTCATAGGGGAGTGCATAATTTCAACTGACTAAAAAATTAGTTTCACTTTCTACATCATGTTTGGTAGTGTACAGTGAACTAATATATATTATTAGTTGCTGCTAGAATATTGTTTCAGATTTTGGAACAATGTCAGTAAGCTTTATGGGAGAGGGGAGTCGATTACGTAGACCTTAATACTCGATTTGGTACTGACCTCTAAATGATGAAAGGCAAATGCGTATTCGGTGGAATTTGAATTCTAAACATAAAGGAGGAAGAAATGCCTCTTGACATTTTGTCCGTTGCGTAGATGATTCTGCCAATTTGCCTCCTTTGTTGCCGTTAGACTAAATTTAATGGTAGGCAATACAAATTAGTTTCCATTTGATTTTGAAGATCAAATTCTTGTTTTTGAAACTACATATTCAATTTGACAAAATTGCATGTTGGTATCAAAGTTAGTTTTAAAATGAACAAATATGCGGAGAGTGTCGAGTTTTGAAAGAATTTCATTATACGATTTGTATACAATGTCAATTTTCTAATACCTCGGTGAATAATAGTTTTAACGATATATCAACGTTATAATGGACATTTATCCAGGTGGAAAAAATTCACAACATGGTGGATATTGAGTAGTAAGAGAATCGTAGAATTTGGACCTATTCATACGAGCCAATGACTATACAAAATTAGATAAAGTTTCTTGTTTAACAACATAATAAGACTAGTGATAGGGTGGAATATTTCACAATCATTAGAGAAAATATTCTTCTTAAGAGGTTCGAAGATTTTTGGTTAACATGAGGGTTAAAAAAGATTATCTTTTTAATTACTATTGGTTGTGTACTAATGGGTGGTGAATTATGAATTTATGAAGCGTGTGCTTGCGAATAGTCAGAATATTGTTAGAAGTATTATATATATTATACTGCTATTTGTTTACTAATTCAGCATTTTGTATTTGTTATAATCATTATTGATTCTACTTGAAAGCAATCTAACAAATACATGTTAAAAGATTCAAGGATGGGAAAATTTGCATTGATTTCCATTCGTTGACAAAACATTTTTCAAGCCAACTTTATAAACGATTTATTTCTCATATTTACATTCATGTACGATTTGTACGTTCCACAATTGGAACTGTTAGAAAATTTGTTTTGATTTCTATTGTGTCTGAGTTTAATTCTTATTTTGGTACTAAAAACTTTTACGAAAATTGAATAACAATCACACGTTTTTTGTAGCAACAATAACAAGAAAAAAATCAGAGTGGTTAGAAAATAACAAAGCGCCGTATAACTTAATATGCAACGCAAGCAACTCTTGTCTGAAATTTTATGCTTCACTTATATTTCTCTGTTCGAGGAATATACTTTTTATAAAGAATTATCAATCCATTGAACAATTAAATTTGTGTTTGTCGGATGTATAACGCGAAGAGCTTATGTGAATAATTATAAGAATATTACATTTATTGTAATCCGTCTATAGTATTACAAACTAGCCAACAGCTCTTTAGAGAATATCTCTCTCCTTATTAAAAAAGGAATTATGAACATTCATTCTATCAACATGACTAAACGGCTTTCTTTTATCGAAATAGTTTGTATATATCTTTTATCTTTTATCTTTGCTTGTTTCAGTCATTTAACTGCGGTCGTGCTGGGGGTGCCACCTTGAAGGGTTCAGTCGAATAAATCGACCCCAGCACTTATTTTTTGAAGGTTTACTACATATACCATCCTTCTCCTATTGCGAAATCGCTACGTTACGGGGTAGCCTATACTTCACATTACTTTCATAATATTTTCTTTTTATATGATTGTTTCATAACATTCCTACAATTCAGTTCGTAATCAATATCTCAGTAAAATGACATTTATAACTCTAAGTTCGACATCCGACTGATGTTATTATTTTTTCTGTAATGATTGCAAAACTATTATGTTTCTATCACCTGTTAAATATTTAAAAGCTTTATTCCATTGAATATCCCAGTAACTATACAAGTGACGAATCCAAAATTGCACCTCACTCAGACACTTCCTCTTCCTGTGTTGCATATTCCTGCTTTCCAAAATCTAGATACTATACGTATTTCACAGTCAATTTATTACCACCGGCCTATCAACAAGGACCTAAGTTCCCACAGTATCACGGTAAGATATACGTAACCGACGGTAGGGGACATGCAAACGGGGCAAATTTATCTCTTTTTTCTCAGACTGAATAAAATGACGCACTATATGTGGAGGCGGGGTGTTAGTGTATGTGTATGTGTGTATGTATATATGTGCGTGTGTCCGTGTGTGTGCAGGTAAAAAATTAAGGAGTGCGTGCATTACATAAATAATAGCTTCAGGATTAAATAAAAAGACAACAATCTACATACATATATATATAAATTTATATATATATATAGATAGATAGATAGATAGATAGATAGATAGATAGATAGATAGATAGATAATTATGCATATATATAGGTGTACATATATATATAAAATTTATATATGTATAACCTATATATATATAATTTATATGTGTATATATAAACTATACACACATATAAAGATATAT
>NC_068985.1:109578347-109580919 GCF_001194135.2 Octopus bimaculoides
ATATGTATGTGTATGTGCACACTTATTGAAGTTGATCGCCTCTCCATTGTTCCTCTTCCATAAAAGCTAAAAGAAACGAATGTATCAAAGGAAATAAGTAAACAAATGACTATGCAAATAGACAATGACGTTATATGTGTGTTTATGCGCGTGTATACACGTGTGTGTATATATGTATGTGTGTGTGCGGCTTTTGTATGTATAGGAGAGTTATGCGTGCTCATAGGTATTAGTGGGTTGCAACGAGACCTATTCACGACAAATTGTCAGTTTATTGAAATCTACCTTTGAGTCAGTGGTACAAAACAGAAGCTAACAGCAAACGTTAGCTTTTGTGAAGGACAAGGGGAGATAAGTTCAAGAACTTACGAATAAACGTGCGAAGTAAGTTACATGCTAGTAGGGGACAAAGTAATGTTTGATTGTTGCAGATAATAGCTCTTGTCACGTGTTTTTGAATAATTGATGACCTCGTCAGTTTAGTTTTAAAATATCCCACTCACCTTCTAGTCATTTTTAATTAGTTTTTTTTTTGTTTGTTTTACGCACTGGTGAAGCTGTGTGGTTAAGAACCTCACTTTGCAACCATGTAATTTCTCGTTCACTTCTACCATATGGCACGTTAGGTAAGACTCTGGGGTTAATTAATGCTTTGTGAATGAATTTGGTTGAAGAAAACTGTGCGGAAACCCGGTGTAAATATGTGTGTGCATGTGTGCGTTCTTCGTGTGTGTGCGTGAGTGTGTTTGCCTGTGTGTGTAACTTTGTGTACGTGTGTGTGCGTGTGCGTGTGTATGTGTGTGTGTGCTTGACTTTCATTTATATGTATATATGCTTGTGTATAAAGTGTAAAGAGCCCTTTCAATCATGGATGACTATGGGGTTGCACCTAGAAAGTTACCCTCCGAGGCAGTCGCCCATGCATACCGGCCTCCCTTCTCCACGCTACCAGTGTTATCAAAGGGAAAGGCAAAGGCCGATACAGCTTGGAACCAGTGAAGTCACAGCTCGTTTCTACAAATGAGTGAACTGGAGCAACGTGAAATAAAGTGTCTTGCTCAAGAACACAAGACACTGCCCGGTCCGGGAATCGAACTCACTCCCTCATGATTGTGAGCCCGACGCTCTAGCCAATGATCCATGAGATGTAAATATTTATGAATGGTTAAACAAAGAAATAATAACGTACCATGCAGTCTTCGTTGAAGGAGTAGTTTCCAAATCCTGATGACATGGATGAGTCCATTCCTGATGACATCGACGACATTGATGACATGGAAGATTGCATTCCTGAAAACATACCCTGGTTCATCCTGGAAGATGACATGACGCCACCCTGCAAGAAAGAAATTGAATTTAATCATTCGGTACCGTTTATAAAATGTAAATGGGATAAAACACCTTGGATTCTTCCGATGCTTTTATGTTAGCTTTTAACTGCGAGGCTGTACTGGTAGTATATCACCGATAATATTGGAAGAGTGAGCGCGATATCGCTTGATAAGTAAGAAACCGCAGCCAAATTTCCCGTAAAGATCTAACCTTTTAAATTAAATATATATGAGATTAAATTTTGGCCTAAAATGAGAATCCAGAAGCCTTAGACTGGTTTGTGGTGACTTCTACTAAACTGTTGGTTATGGTTTCGGAAGATTCTGGCTCCACTATTAAATACCTAACTTTGCAGAGAAAGCCTTACAAATCCATAGGTATATATTAAATTTATAAAAATGAATTGAAAATTGAGATATACACATAGCAATTGCCAATTCAAAAATTAAAATTTATTAACAAAATACTATATTATATAATATTCTTATAATAATATAACATAATATAATAAATAATAAATATTAAATACAAATTGCCTATAATTGTTTCGATTCTTACCCATAACAAAATTATAAAAATCCATTGTTTGTGGGTAAGAATCTCCTCAGTGTAATTTTGTATATATGAGGATTTACAGATCCAAGAGAAAACCGATTTTAAATCTACTTGTTCTCAAGCGTGAGCGTCAATAGTTCAAAACAGAAAACAAGGATGAAAAATAAACTAATATAACACTCATAAAATATATTTGCATACTATTAAATATTTTAATTTAAATATATCTTAGCGCATTAGTTCTTCTTTAAATACCAGGAACAAAATTATAATAAAAATATTTTTAAAAACATATTTTAAAAAACCATGTTGAAATAAGAAATAGCAAAATAATATATTTAAAATACTATATTATCGCTTGTCAAATAGCAAATAGTATTATAAATTACATTGCATTAATTATTTATGATAAACATTACTAAAAATCAAAGTTTAATAATTAAAAATTACGTAGTTTATATGAGAATGCGACTTTCTAAAAAATGATATCATCATAACATTATTACCGTAGAAATTAAATCAACACTGAATTAAACCAGTTATCAAAAAAAAAAATTATTAGTCATATGGATTTCATAAATATCCTTTTGATAATTACTCATTTACATACTAAGCAGATAATACTAGAATTAAAATTAAAATTAGAGGAAAAATCTCATCGTAATGTTTATATGCCTTAACACTT
>NC_068985.1:109580929-109582909 GCF_001194135.2 Octopus bimaculoides
TATATATATATATATATATATATATATGTATATGTATATGTATATATACATGCCTGCATCTCTCAGATCAAATCCCATCGAGATCGACCCTGCCTTTTGCCATTTCGAGGACGATAATATAAAGCACCAGTCATGTACTCACGTCGATGTATCGCCTAACCCCTTTTCTTTAAAACTGCTGATCTTGTTCTCAAAAAACCCTATAGGTGATATGCATATAATATTTAAGAATTAACTATAATCGTATTTTCTCAGCTCTCCCAAATGAAATATATACCATATCTTCTGGAAAAGATAGCTAAGTTAAAAATGTGTTCTGTTAATGAATATTTATCTCTCACTCAATGTTGAAATTTTTAACAGCTGAAAACAACCAGTGTTTGTAAAACTCTTAGAGTTCCTTACTATTTTATGAGACATTTTACTTGTTTCAGCCAGAGGGGGCGATCATGCTGTAGCACCGCCATTATATGTGAAAATAAATAAATAAGGTTTTTAATGTCACATTCTTATAACGGTTGATGTTTCATATCACACTTTCAGCATTGTCATATCATCTTATTTAAAACATAAAATTCTCTATCTCTCAGACCCGTTCCAACTAGGTTAGCTCTAAATAAACACCTTCTGTTCATACAGCTTAAAAACTAATCGGGGGAATAAGGATTGTTGTGCATTATTCTGTCTTTTTCATGGCTAAGTAACCAATGAGCTTATTCCCAGTTTTAAGATTATTATCAAAAGGGATAAAAGCAGTGTTATTCAAGAAAATATTGATCTTACTGACAGATGTATAGAAGAAAATCTAGATGTGACTTCAGCTGACATGAGTAATATTAGTAAGCGCTTGTTTAAATATACATAGATTGAGAGGGATTTATTTTCTGATGCAATAAGTACATAGGGAAGATAAATGAAATAAGAGTTAGCGAGAATTTTTAAGGGCCCTCTTCACGTTTTATGATGGCATAAAGGGATTGAATTGCCCAGAAAGGTTATAATTTTTAGTATACAACATCAAAGACGGATTCAAACATAAATTTTCACTTTAGATTTAAAACAAAGTGAGAGTGAGAGAGAGAGGGGGGGATGAAGAGAGGGAGAGAGAGAATGAAGAGAGGGAGAGAGAGAATGAAGAGAGGGAGAGAGAGAATGAAGAGAGGGAGAGAGAGAGAGAGGGGAGAGAGGGAGAGATAGAATGAGAGAGAAAGTGAAGGAGAGAGAGGGAGAGATTAACCAATGATTAATGGTTTAATAAAGTTGGAGATGGAGTGTGTATGTATATGAGGGCACATGGCCTACTGATAAGGGTGTTGCACACACGATCGCTAGATTGGTGTTTCAGTTCCTGGATTGGGTGGTACGTTGTGTTCTTGAGCAAAACTCATGTCACGTAGCTATTCGAAACTTGATCTGTGGTACGCCGTGCGTCTGTTCAGGTAACATTGATTTGACGGAGAGAAGGAGTAAATATACAGCACATATATTCGAACACAAATCATTTCTGCAGGTTGTTCAACAAGCAATTGCAAAATATGGGAACCGGCATTCTCAGACTACGACAGATTCCAGGTCGACATGCATGTATATTCTACAAAAAGTAAACACTACCAGCTCTTCGGGCAGAGAAACTTGCCAACAGAATTGGACTATCATGAAGATAAATTATCTTTTCCCTTTCTAATTATATATTTATTTAGTGTTTTCATTTTTGAAACCATAAAAATTTGTACTCACCATATTTTCGAACTTCTGATGATACATGCTGCGCATGTCAGATATTCTATCGAACTAAAACAAAAAAAAATATGTCAATTGGAGTGTTTGAATTGCGATATCAGAGTTTTCATACATATGCAATGTAACATCATTAGTTTTAGAATTAAAGACAAATTACGTTAGGGTTCATAATGTATACATAATACATACATATACATATACATATATATATATATATATATATATATATATATATATATA
>NC_068985.1:109584705-109590220 GCF_001194135.2 Octopus bimaculoides
TGTGTGTGTGTGTGTGTGTGTGTGTGTGTGTGTGTGTGTATTTATATATATGTACATATACACACACATGTATGAATGTATGTATTTATACTATGTGTGAATTTATATATGTATATGTGTATATCTTATGATTTTGCTTAGGAGTGGCAGTATGCTAATGTCTTTTATACTTTAGAGTAAACAATCGTATGAATAAACCACAGAAGATCTTTCTTTTGTTGTATCATTATATATTTATGACGTGTGTATATGTGTGTGTCTTTACCTGTGTCATGAGTGCTATTGTTAACAAGTAATACAATGCAAGTTCCTACATGATCAATTCGAATAAGCCGACACACTAACGATGCAAGGAAGTTGCCTGAGACCTAACAGAACAAAGACAAGACGTCACGAAAAGGTGGATGCAGCCAGTGTTAATGATTATTGTAGCAACAGAGTGTGATACGATAGAAATATTCGAGATGGTGAACAAGCAAGGGCACTTTATGATCACTTTGGCTGTAATAAAACGTCCGGTTGTGTCTGTCAAATAGGGTTCCTTAGTCGTAGTGACGTTACTTATCTTCACCCTTTCGATAACTTATGGGTAATCACTGGAAGACTATATCTGCTGAGATTACAAGCAGTGGTAACCAGAATTCAAGTAGCTTCCAGCAGGTTGGTTTCCAGGAGACTCTCAAATTGATCAAGGGTGCTGGATAGAGTGCCATAAAGAGACTCCACATCGTCAGCTGTAAAATTTGGTGGGAGGAATGGGCATTACATTGGTGCACAGTAGAATATGAAACCAAAGTGAGGAGCTGCTATAATTCTCAATAATTCTCAAACCCAAGCAGGTCTTCCTTAAAGTGGGAGACCTGCTTCATCTTGATAATTAGAGAACAATCACTCTGATACCACATGCAATTAAAGTGATTTTGATCATCAGCCAAGAACGTTTGAATATAATGAGAAGTATAATTCTTACCGAATTCCCGGGAGAGGTACCTGCAAATAGCCATACTCTGCGGTATCTCATATCTATTGTCTATTTCCAACATCGGCATCATGTTGCAGGGCATCTCTGAAAAAGTAAAAAGATTAATAAGCATTTCGATAAAACTCTACATGATCCTTCAATCATTAACTGAAGCATCATCACCACCAATGTCATCACAATTATCATCAGCATCACTAAGACCACCACCATTGTATTGTTAGAAACACATTCATCGCCATCAAAACTGTATGCAGTTTGCAAAGTAGATAAATGTTAAGTCGATATTTCCAGATGTGTATGTGTTTAAGCTATATATATCTACTACATATGTGGAAATCTGTGGGTGTGTTTGTTTGTGGTGTTGTTATCTAACTCCTCCTACATCGTTGTATCGATTTTGATAAAACTTGACACGTGAGTAGAATTCATGCCCGGAAAACTCAAAACATACTTAGATTGTTGAAATAATCGATAATAGAGCCCCTGGAATGGATTCTTATATCTAGTGAATATAACTAATATATTATCTTTAAACATCCAAAGGAAATAGCCCATTCATGTTCGTAAATTATTTCGTATAAATCAAATTAAGTATGCTTATGTCTTAGTATTTGAACTGTTAGAGTTATTTTCGCAATTTATCCAGTACAACGCTTAAACAAGTAAATAGTATTTTCCTAAACAATAGATCCACTTATTTCGGTTAGTGACTTATTCTCGAATATACCAACACTAACCCGCTGAGGATAATATCCTCTGCGAACGCACAAAAGCTTTTTTCAGAGTTATCTACTTTGAATTCTTATTATCTTATATCTGATTAGCCTGTTATTACATAACATGCTTCATGATTTTAGTATACATACCTTATTAGTATTTCCTCCTAATTTCTATATACTTTAGGAACGCATTAAAGTCCTTTTTGGGGCTACTTTATTTTAATTCTTACTATCAGATAATTAATTTCATGTTATTCCATAACTGACTTCACAATTTGGGTATTCATAACCTATTGGGAATTCCTAAAAACAAGACCCTGTGTAATACAGTTCGGTATTCTCTGTAAATGCACAAAAACCGTTTTAAGGGCTACATACTTTGTATTGTTGTTACTGGATTAAAGCAATACCATAAATTTTGATTCCCTTCGATTTCTTTTTTCACTTATAACTTTCACTTCTCTCTAATAAAAGTTACAATCTGTAACGTTTGGTCCTCTTCTATTCCTTTAATCTGTGGCATTTTTCATTGTTCACATTCTAGGTTTGTTATTTCATATTTCTACATTTTTCTCTCAAGTGTTCTCATAACATTTCTCATTTCTCTATGGAATATTAGATGTGTGTGTGTGGATAAAGAGATGGATAAATTATACATAATACATACACTTGGGGAGTTTGCGTGTCTGTATTTGTGCGAAATGGGAAGACTATAGGAGAAAAGTTATAGAATTTCTCTGACGAATGGACTTCAATAACGCCAAGCTTTCATAAGGAAATATGCTGGCAATAATCAGCCATGCGTGAATAAGTTAAAAGCCGACAAGTTTCTACTTTCTGACGCAGTTTTAATACACATAACATCAGGGAAGGAGAAATCGATTACATTTGATACTTATTTTATCGACCTCAACGGTATCTGAACTCAGAGCGTAAAAACAGACGAACTGCAACCAAGCGTTTTGCCTGGCGTGCTAATGATCCTACCAGCTCGCTGCTTTAGCATACATATATATTGGTATCAAATTTTGACACAAAAGCAGTAATTTCTGGGAAGAGAATAAGTCGATTACATCGACCCCAAATTTCAATCTCAACTGGTATTTTTTCCATCGACCTTTAAACGATAAAGGTAAAGTAAACGTCGGCGGTATTTGAGCTCATAGCGCAAAGAGCAGGGAAAAATGCCGCTAAGCATTTTGTCCATCGCGCGAACGGTGTTACAGCTCACCATCTTACTACTACTACTACTACTACTTCCTAATTTTGTACCAGGCCAGCAATTCTGAGGGGTGGAGAAATCGATTACATCGACGCCGTGCGCAACTGGTACTTATTTTATCGACACCGAACGGAAAAAAGCATAGACGACCGAGGCAGAACACTGTAAAGACGAACGAAATGCCGCTAAACATTTCTGCCAGCTGATAATGATAATGATAATAATAATAATGTTTTTAATTTGCCGCAATGGCCCTACATTTTAGCAACAGTTCAATGGCGAGTTACGAAAGAAATGAATAAGCAAGAAACATGGAGAGGGTTTATACTAAGTACAACTGTTTAGTAGAACAAAACAATAAATACATTAATAAACAGAAATAATAGTACACATCAACAAAACAGCAATAATGGATTATTAAAATGGAGTACCAACCACATAGCATCATTAGGGGCCCTAACGCAAACATTTTGGTTACTCTGACACGTCAATGTCCAAATATCTTACTGCCAGCTTACAACCATATATTTTGTAAACTCATTTAGCCGTGCCCGTTCCGCTATGGAACCATTTTGAAAATAAATTTACTGGAAGGCAGTACACTTTCTACTCTTATCTTACTTTTCAAGTGATATTTGAATCTGAGCAATGCTTGACATGAAGAGAAAACTTCTACCTTGAAAATGTTCAACCGTGTCCACTGTACAAGTTTTTCCACCATAACTTCTAAACAAGGGGTTCTCGATCATGTTTTATTTATGGACCCCTTTGATTATTATTTTTATTCTGGTGGACCCCCATAGTCATTCGCTGTTTAAAAACTAGTTCCTTACAAACTTCTTTCAAAATTTCGTTTTTTTTTTTTCTCACCTTAAGTTGTGTAGTTTGAACTATGTAAAACGTTAGAAAAAGAAACCTAATTGTTTCTTGCAATACATATTAATACATACATCTAAAACAAATTATTTTCAGAGGCCCTTAAAATGCTATTGTGGATCCTCAGTTTACTATTTTGTTGCGTGAATTCCCCAAAATCTTATATAGACCCTCAAGGACCATATGGACTCCGGCTGAGAACTACTGCTCTAAACAAAAATGTCTATTCCGTTTTCTCTACGCAAGGAATTAGACGCACATTAGCAAAAGTAATTGTTTCTAAAACGCGTAAAAGCTATAAATGTTTGGAATACGTATAGAATCAGTTTAATGGTATTCAATATAAGGTTGGTACTTATTTTTATATATCTATTAGTCAAGAGAAAACTTTGTGCCTATGGCCTTATCAAGAACTCCGAGACTGATGGGAGAAAGTTAGAAAGGTATGATATCCTCAAACTGGAACTTGGCCCTGTTCCTTGCAACAGAGTGAAATCTGCTAATGGCAGACTTGGTGATAGTGTTAGAACGGACATTAGAAAAGTCATCGGCCAGCGTGCCTAGGTATACCCACAACCAGGACAGGTAAACTAAAACCGGCTTAGTGAATCTTCTAGCAATGAACTCTGGCGGACATTTCAACATCTTATGTAGTCACTGGGACGCTGTTATTGGATATGGTTTGCCTGGGGCATTTTAAACAGGTGACAGATATAAGTCTACCATTTATGTAGGAGCTATGAGTGGGAATTTCAACTTAGAACGGAAAGAAACGGAACAAATACCACAAGGCATCTGGACCGGTTCATGCAGTTTAGCTAATACATTGCCCGGAATGGTAGGAAATTTTTATCGAACAAAGAGTAGAAAGTAGAAGTTTATCTCAGTTGGGGTTGAACTCAAAGTGTAGGGAGTAGTATCCAAAAAATTGAGAAGAAGAAGAAGAAGAAGAAGAAGAAGAAGAAGAAGAAGAAGAAGAAGAAGAAGAAGAAGAAGAAGAAGAAGAAGAAGAAGCTGGAGTGGAAGTAGCAAAAGAATGGAAAAGAAGAATGTAAAGAATACGAGACGGTGTAGAGATTATGTAGAGGAATTAGGAACAAGAATAAATAGTGAATGAAAGATCCAATACTAACTGCTCCTGTAGTTGTTCCATTCCGAATAGTCGATCCTTCGGTCATTAAAACTAACACCAGCGGCAGCAAACAGCATACGGCACACCTCAGCGCGTCCACGGAGTTTAAAATAGTGCAGAGTATAAGAAGGCATGACTGTTGTTGTTTGTAGTTAAAGGTCCGTTGAAAATAATTTGAGACCGTAGAGCAAACAGTAGCGAAAATTTAAGTCGAAGAGAAACAAATTTGGGAACTGTTTCTCAGAATCTTGGATTTGATATATATACAGATACAGGAGTCGGCCAATGTGTGTGACTCATATTAAATTAGCTCATGCAATTCTCGGCTTGTGTGTATAAATGTGTATGTTTGTGTTTATGTGTGTATGTGTGTATGTGTGTGTGTCTGTGTCGGGGGTGCGTGTGTCTGTGTGTGTGTCAGGGGGTACGTTTCAATGAATGACACTGAGAGTGTGGAAGCACGTGTATGAATGAATACGTGCAAGATTGTCAGTATTTATGCGTGTATATATATATATATATATATATATGTGTGTGTGTGTGTGTGTGTGTGTGTGTGTGTGTGTGTGTGTGTGTGTGTGTGT
>NC_068985.1:109593411-109594547 GCF_001194135.2 Octopus bimaculoides
TGTGTGTGTGTGTGTGTGTGTGTGTGTGTGTGTGTGTGTGTGTGTGTGTGTGTGTGTGTATGTGTGTTAGAAATAAACTAGTTAAAGCGATCACACTACACACATATGTATATGTTCGACGGGCTTCTCAGTTTCTGCCTACCAAATTCATTTACAACCTATAGTCGAAGCCACTCGCCCTAGATGCCACGCAGTGGAACTGAACCGAGAACCATGCGGTTGGGAAGCAAGCTTCTTACCACACAGTCATGCTTGCGCCTATATATATTCGCGTGTGTGTGTGACTTTGTGTTTGTCCTCCATGACCGCTTGACAACTAGCCTTGGTTTCTTGACGTCCCCGTAACCTAGCGGTTTGGCAAAAGTGATAATAGTGCCAAGATTTAAAAGAAATAAGTAATGGTGTTGATTTGTTCCTCTAAACCCTTCCAACTGTTGCCCCGTATGGGCGCAGTTCAATGACTGCAACGAGTAAACGACTTTGATTGAATGAAAAGCAACAAAACGAACGAATTTAAAGCGGCAGATCGGACGAATTCATCATCAATTTTTTAAAAATTTATTAATTAGAGATGTTACCACTCTTTACACAGTACTAATTTTACCAGTTTATATCCATACACTCGGCAAAGGAGAAATCATCAATTTTAAAAATTTATTTTCTTGCATTTTCCCAAACAGAGATTCGAAATGAGATTAACAAACTCGCTCGATCCAAGTACTCACTGTCCAAACTAGCAATCAGTCCTGAAAATACCACGATCATACCAGAGTTCATGGTTCCATTTTCCTTTGGAATGAGGTGGTAGCGTTCCAAATGAAATGGTTACAAGACAGTAATCAGCAAGTTTACCAGGTACTATATTTCGGTCAGCAAACGGTCACTAAGATAATGAACTGAAGGAAAATGACCGCTTACCGAAGCAGTCAAAGACAGGAAGCTCATCAACCAAATTACCCTAATTTACTTTTATTCTCCTTTTTCCTTTCGTTGTTGTTGTTGTTTCCGTCATTCTTGTTGTTATTATTAACGCTCTTGTATTCGTTGTTGTTATTGTTTTCCTGTCCTAATTGTGCTATTTGTGGCGGCGGCGGCGGCGGTGAGAACTGTGGGGCTGGTGGTGGTGGTGGTGGTGG
>NC_068985.1:109602848-109611823 GCF_001194135.2 Octopus bimaculoides
TCAGTCCCACTGCGTGGAACCTTGGGCAAGTGTTTTCTACTATAGCCTCGAGCCGACCAAAGCCTTCTGAGTAGATTTGGTAGAAGGAAAGTGAAAGAAGCCCATCGTATATACGTGTTTTTCTTATATATATATACAAGGCTTTGGTCGGCCCGAGGCTATAGTAGAAGACACTTGCCCAAGGCGCTACGCAATGAGACTGAACCCAGAAATATGTCGTTGGTAAGCAAGCCACCTACCGTTGTATATTTAATGTAGGGAACAAAATTCTAATTAGAAATACTATTCCGTTGAGGAAACGCAACGCTATTATTTGCATGAGCAAATTCATTGGATTTGTGTTAAAAGTATGGGAGACAATTCCAAACATGCTTTGGTTTTATTTGACCTTCTTAGGAAAACATTTTCGCAGCAGTAGAGATGTCATTTGCTTGTCCTCACCGCATAAATTACTTAAGTTATGATATTGATAATCATTATATTTAATGTAGCATAGCATTTACATATCTATTGTAATGCAGATTAATTATTTTATTGATGCTTATTTATTATTATATCAATTCTTCTGACCAACTATTGTATAATATTGCCTATCTACTTCGTTATTCTCTCTTCATTATCTCAAGAATATGAAGTAGTGTATGTGAAATAAATGACGGAATATACAGAGCGTGAACGTATTTTTAATCACAGATGAAGTTGTAAGCATATATCTTGGTTATGTACATACAATAGGTAGGTGAAAGACCTGGTACAAGCTACGTTGTAAAGACAGAAAATAGAAAAACGTGAATTTCTATACCGTAAATTCCATTATCTAATATCTTCGAGACAGATAACAGATTTGAAAAGGTCAGCGTTAACACATCTAACGCTGTTAACAAATGAATCTGTATTCATTAACATCGCACTTGTTGTGAAGAGTTTCTTTAGATAAATGATGAAACCTGTTAAAGTAATGTAGAGTTACAGGCGCAAAATATTAATCAATTAGGATTAACAATAAAGATAGAGCAATGTTTGTGGATATTAAGATTGAAGCAGTACTATGATGTATTTGGACATCTTTGTGTGTTATCAAACCTTCGCAACGAAATATGTCTCTGGTTTCTGTGATATATACAAAAAGCGACTGAAAATAATAAAGTAAAATTTGTGTTGGGAAAAATAAAAGCAATAAATGTTTACATCTTTTGTGATGAAGCAACTGGCTGCAACTTATGAGAAACATAAACAACGCCTTCTTATTTACTACAGCAGGAATTGGTAGGAGCGAGAATTTTTGAGTGAGAAGAGAACAGAAAACAAGAATAAAAGGTGGAAGAAAACTTGGCACGTCTGAGGTAGAGATGAAAATTTAAATTAGACTGGGAGCTGAAGAAAAAATGGAAATATCGCATGAATGAGTAGACAGCCGTTGCTGATAGTTGAATGCAAATATTAAGGACTCTATACTTGAAACAAAAAACGAAAATTCAATTACATAAATACATAAAGATGATATGATATGCTATATCCTACCAAAATCAAATTTGCTTCACCAAGGAAAAAAACTCCATAATATAGACTACTGGCAAAACAATTCTTTCCCTTGCAATACAGCGACCATTGAAACAACAGATTGCAATCTTACAGATATATATGTGTGTGTGTGTGTGTGTGTGTGTGTGTGTGTGTAGTGATAAAAGGAGATACATGAACACGGTAAGGTGTAGCTGTCTTATATTCTTCCTTATTTGTTGTCTTATAATTCATGTTCAATATTAGAATGATTTTTATCTATTTCTCATTTGTAAAAATGTTTTTTTTTTATTTCACATTCCAGACGCCTTTCTTTATTTTCATATATTATATACTTCTGTATATGGGGGGCGTGGATTGTGTAGTTATATATGTATGTATGCATGTATGTTTATATAAAGATTTATCTGTCTGTCTGTCTGTCTGTCTTAATCAGTCAATCAATCTATCTATCTATCTACAAATTAAAAGGGTAAAGGTTTATCAATTTATTAATTTATTAATAAATCAACAATTAATAATTTTTACCAAGCCCTTCGGTATGTAAGCACCATTATCGGTGGAGAACTTATTTAAAAGTTCATATACATTTATAATCATAATTAACGGATCAGCAAATATTTGCTTCACCACATGTGTATCTATCTATCTATCTAGCTATCTATTTATCTATCTACACACGTACATTTATACATGCATACACATACACGCACGCGCACGCGCATACATACATACTTACTTATTTACACACGCACCCCTGCATGTGTATGTAGGTGTTTACACGTTTCTAATCGATAACAAAAGCAAGTATCACCTGCAACATTATTTTATTTTTCTTCAAAATAAATTTTACGAAACAGAACAGACAAATTCATATAGAAATTAAGATTTCTTCTTCTGATTGTAGTTCTAAGTTAACTCCTATGATCACATATTACTATTTTACTTTGAAATTTATCAAAGTAGTTTTTTTCCCACTTTCATTCTTTTATTTCCATTTTTTTTTGTATTTTTGTCTTCCTACAAATCAATTTTCTTCCTTCACTTCGATTTTTTTCTGAAAATGTCTCAACACATTTATTTCTCGTTAACCTTTCCTACTATTATTACATTTTAAAAAAATACTCATTGATAGCTCAACGTATCTGCTTATTTTTAAATTTCTAGTTTCCAAATCTAGCAATGGTTTCTGTTTTCGGAAGAATTAGAACGAATATTGCAAGGAATGTTTCATGATGACGCTCCGAAGTTTCTTCCTGCTTGCCGCCCTATGTTTCCTAAAAATAACGGTTTCTAATTTATACACAAGGACAGCAGAGTTTAGATGAAGGAGTTACTCGATACCGTCGACCCTACTGCTTGACTGGTATGGCATCTTATTTTATCGATCCTGGAAGGATGAGGGATAAACTTCATCCAGGCAGGTATGGAACTCTGTATATGAAGAACCACAACAACATTGCAAGGCATTTTTTCCGACCTTCTAACGATTCTGCTAGCTCGCCGCACTATGTTTTCTACAAATAAGACAGTGAATTGGCAGAATCATTATTACACAGGACAAAATGCTGAACGGCATTTCGTCCGTCTTTACGTTCTGCGTTCAGATTCCGTCAAGGTCAACGATTAGTTCCAATCCTCAAAATTTCAGGCCTAATGCCTACAGTAGACAGGACTGTTTTTCCTACAAATAATGGGGCATGTTTTATGCATGACGTCAGCAGATTTTAGGGCTGGGGTAAGGGGGAGTTAGTCGATACCATAGACCACAGTGTTCGACTGGTGCATTATTTTCATTGACTCCGACCAAGTGAAATGCAAATGGATTCGGTAGGATTTCAGGTCAGAATGCAAAGAACCAAACCAAAAATCGTAATGTATTTATTCTGATATGCTAATGAAGGGATCAGATTTCCTACAACTAACTGAAATAAACATTAACCCAATAGAAAAAAAGTAAGATTTTGCATCAATATAAATTTGAAAAATACAGAAGGCACTACATTTTCGTTTACTAAAAGAAAATATCAAAATCTGCTTCCTATGGGGTACTTTGACCATCGGAGGATAGAAGCTCAATTTTCTTCAAATCGAATCCGACATTTTACAAACATAAGTATCAAGAATGACAAAGGCGGTGCGGTAAACTCCAAAATGACCATCGAGTAATTTATAAATGCCTCTGCATATACCCAGCATACTGTAGGGAATACTTTGATGAAGATTTTGTCACGCGTTTGAGACGAAAAAGCGATCAGAGTAAGCTGAGATTCATCATCTTTTCAATACAATGGACCCAAGCCATTATTTTGAAAGGTCTCACACAGATTGTATTATAGAAAGATCTTTAACAGAATATCAATTTAATTATCATATAGCTGTTGCCTCAGTATGAAGAGCATCACTATTCGCAAGCACTACTAAGATCCCACTTTCAATTGTAACCATCGAAACCCTGGAGCTTGTCCACTTGATCAGAGGTGCATGATAAACTCCGTGAGAGATGACGTAAAAGTTACAGCAACGCTACAAGACAACCCAACTGAAAAGAAGAATTACATCGGGTTATGCAAAGGCAACTACAAATGTCGCTATGCTAACCACATATCTTCTTTCTGGCTAGCGTATGGGATCCAAAGACCAACTGCTCGCCACATACAATCAAGTGGAAAATCGTAAAATATCCGTGCAATAAGTTAATGGATTAAAAAAATGCAAGTCATGCGTATCTAATAGAACAAATATCCTTTTTTTATATTTAACAATTCCACCGAATTCCAGATCAAAAATGTTCACCAGATGCAACCAATATCGACAAGTTTCTTTCAGTGAATGGGAGAACACCACCCTCTCCGAATTCATTAGACTCCCTTCATTAATTTTACAAATCTAGCCTTATTGTCAAAGTTATTTTTCCATTCTTTTTCCATTTCTCATCATTCCAGGTTTTGAACCCATCCTCATCTCATTTTTCTCGTGGTTTCTTTTGTTCCATTGCCCTAATTTTTAACATGTATAGGTCATGTACTCGGAACCTAAAGTTTGCTGGGAGACACTAAGCGTAGTGTTAAAAAAGCTGCCTAGATACTATCTTCAATGTATAGACAATTAGTAGCTCCGGCATTGGTATGCCTAGAAATAAGAGTAAAAACAACACAATAACCACAGAAACACCACCTTAATGAGCTGACAAAGGAGACAACCTCCTTACGATTGAAGATATAGACAGAACATCGATGATTTCGTACTTTGATGCTTAACACATCTTAACGCTCTTCGGAGGCTCTCATTTCGCCTAGGGTTAAACATATCTCGCCTTGTCGGCTTATAAGATTTCTGTTGAAATCAAACGCTGATTTCATAAACGGTAAAAGTGAAAATGATAAATAATATGGGTGGCGAATTCGCAGTTTCACAACCTAACTACAGAACCACATACGTCACTAGAGTGAACAAAGGGTGCCAGAAATAAGAGTCAAACCAAATCAATAGCAGCCACAGATGCACTAATTGAGACGCTTTTGACTTTTATTTCTAGCAAATCTGATGCTATCTACTACCCTGGTTTAAAAATTTGCCTTTTGTGTTTTTTATAGCTTTCTAGCCACAGATGTTATTATCATTTATTGATAATATCCCTATTTATATGTATGTGTGTGTATGTATGTCGCTTATGTGTGTGTTTGAGTGTTTGTGTGTGTGTGTGTGTATGTGTGTGTATGTGTGTATGTGTGTGTGTGTGTGTGTTTGTATGTGTGTGTACGTATGGAAGAATGACAGTTTCTATCAGGACTGTTGTTATTGCATACCTGGTGAATTCGCTATCTACGATGAATTTTCGCAAAATGTGAAAGTACGAGAACTGTAAAGATCAGCTATTTATCATTTCATACACACACACATTCTCCCTCTCACTTTCTCTCTCTTTCTCCCTCTCCCTCCCTCTCTCATACACACACATGCACACACATACACACATAAAGACACCTCTACCTGATGTATTGAGTACCATACTTTAATTGTGGTCCCTTTCTGTTTCTTACGGATTCTCCATCTACAAATAATGCATACATACATGCATATAGGCATAGAAACAAGCAAAGAATGAAAGAGAGAGAGAGAGAGAGAGAGAGAGAAAGAAAGAGAGAGAGAGAGAGAGAGAGAGAGAAAGAGTGCAGTTAGATAGATAGATAGATAGATAGATAGATAGATAGCTAGATAGATAGATAGATAGATAGTAATACAGAGATAAGGTATGAATTTGTAACTGCATTGGCCCTTACCCTATCCGAGAACGCATATTTAAATTGCAGAAGCGTCATGATATGCATTAAAAAACACCAGAAATTATTGCATTCACTTTATTTTATTCTATATAATTAATAAATAAAACGAATCAAAATCTCATTCAGAGATGAAAGTAGTAACTGTATTAAGAAGTAATGTTTATCGCCATATCAATATAGCTGTGACTGATGTTTTCAACATACTGCGAGCTGGAGCGAATTCCTGCTATTTCTAGCGATCGGTTGTTCACCACGAATGATAGGTACCAGTAACCCGAAACCGTCCGGTCTCGTGATCCTGTCGTCTGCTAGAGGATGGTAGGAGTTTGCTACCCTGCTTGCAATATATACTGGGTGAAGGTTGCACCGGCAACCAGCTGGCGAGAGTTGAAACGGTAGTAATGTCGAAAAGCCATATTGATGTGGCGGTAAATATTATTTCTGAATAAAATAATGTTTAGTCGATAACTATAACGACGTCAAATGTTCTACTTTACGTTTATTGACTCGGATGCAGATTTCTGGGCAACTGACATAGAGTTGGATTAGTAGCAAACCTGTCACTTGTCATTGGTGCGAACATGATACAATCATGAGTATGATATATTACATGCTTATGAATCGGTGTGTACGAGAGTGTGCTGAAAAGTTCCTGGTTTCAGGGGTATCCTGAAAGGCCTGGCTGAAGGTCCAACCTTCCGAGTTCTCTTAAAGGGCTTAGAAAAACTGATGGACCGCTGCAATAAGAGTGTGAGTCCCATAGCCAAATATGCTGAATAAAATTATAATTAACTGATCCTCCTGTATTGTCTTTTACACAAAGCCAGGAGCTATTCGGCGCCTGCTTGTATACCTTAAGGCCGAGTGAGCAAGAAATCGAGGTATGGCTAATGTAATTAGGTGAGAGGACTGGTATTGTGGTACGGAATCGGAGAAACAGTGAAGTATTGAAGTGATATTTTTGTACAATACATATGATCGGCGAATTAACAAGTAATTTATCAGCCGGCGTTTTGTGTTGTGTTTTAAAAAGATCTTACGTATATTTGTGTTAAGTTGTATTGTGAAGAATGGTGTTGTTTTGGTGTCATTAATCTATCAGTGATCAGTTTCAATAAGTTCCTGTTTGTTGTGATTTTCTCAATCTTCTAGCTGTATTCAATGGACTTGTGTTACTTTTTATTCCGTAACATTCACAGCTATTACAAGGGAGATAACCGTTTCGTCAGAATATGAAGCATGAAACTGATATTAAGGAATTACAAGGAAATATATACATAAAACTAATATTGCTTTATCGTTTATCTTTTTGCTTCAGTCATTGGATTACAGCCATGCTGGGGTACTTTCTAAAGTCTGGTCCTTATTCTGTCGGAGCCTTTTTGCCGAACCACTAGATTACAGGAATGTAAACAAATCAACACCGTCTATGAAGTGACACTGACGGACAAATAAATACACACACACACACACACACACACACACACATGTACTTATGTCTTATACATAGATGCACACGTACACGAGCGCTCACGCATACACACACTCACGCACACGCTCGCATACACACAGAGAGGTTTCAGTTTCCAGGGTTTGGTCGGCTCAAGGCTGTAATAGCAGACACAGTGGGGCTGAACCCAGAACCACGCGGTTGGGAATCGTCTCTAACTTTTTGTTTTGTTTTGTTTTGTTCATATAATACTAAGTTACGTCTGTAATCAAGTATAGCATTATTTCATTTTTTTGTAGAAATCTTCAGCATGACATACTCCTCAAAGAATACTGCGTTACTTTAGTGTATCTATATTAAGAATGGATACAAAACAAATTTAACCTTGGGAGATTTACATTGAGGTATTTTGGTCGACGTTTCAATGATTTGGTTAAAAAATTATATAAGGCATTCTACTATCTTACCTACATGTTTTGATATGAAAATGCTTATTTTGTAAGTATGGTATTGAAAGGCACAATACATTAATAAACAATGCAAGAAATTATGATAGGAAATAACTTTTTTTTATTAATGACACTATTCTTCTTAACATTATAAAATAATAATAATTATTTATGGTATATGCATATAGTAATTATTATTATCATTATTATTATAATTAACTTACAACATTTACAGAGATGCCACTGTACAGATAGGTTTTGTATACAGATGCTTCAGTGTAGGAATGTGCAGCGTCCTTCTAAAAATTATTGCGATTCATTGGAAAAGAAAACGTCAGTAAGATTTCATGCATCAGCTTGAGTTTTCTCATCAATTCTCACATAATTCACGTGACACATCACTTCAATTCAATTCAATTCAATTCAAAGGGAACGGTCCCGGTTTTTTAGGCTTCCAAATTTGAATTTCCATGTTCTTCGTTTTGCAGAGTAATTTCTAAGGGTTTCATAGGGAGAAGTCGATATGTTTGTGGTTAACGATTTAGAAAGAGGAGTGGTGACGTCTCTTAATGTATGGACTGATTTTGCAGTGAGCGCACACTCGTTCTCTCAGAGCCCTCAATTTCGGGTAGTTGTTCAAGAATGATGGGTTCTCTTGCAGGGGATTCTCCAAAGCTGTGTAGCACATCATATCACTCATAGTCATCTACAATACAACAAATGGAATAGATCAATAAGATTTGTATATAATCATGCTAAACACATATTTTCGGATGCCTATCAATATCTAAAACTATTGCAATGCTAAAAATAATTATATAAAGTACATATAGATCGTTACATCATAATGTATTTTAAATCAAATTCGCATAACAACCAATTAATGTTACCTAACGGTGTCATGCTGATGATCTCCCACTACTAGAAATGTATATCAACAATCATCGGGCACGTCTCAATGGAAAATATGGATTCTTGACATCGCCATAATTTTCCATTTAGCTGCGACTGATGATTGCTAATATACATTTCTAGTTCTGGGAGGTTATTAGTTTGAAACCGTAAGATAAAATTATTAGGCTGTTATAAGACTATATTTATAATATTATATAAAAAATGTATTTAGTCTATTGCCTTATACACAAGTGTTGGTTTCACTCTGCCTCATAAAAGGATATTTGCACTAGTAGATATTCATATAGATATATATGTGTTTGTATATGTATATATATATATATGTATATGTATATATATATATACATATATATA
>NC_068985.1:109611988-109612856 GCF_001194135.2 Octopus bimaculoides
ATATATACTTATCACTATTTGATATATGGTGTTATGTGTGTGTGAGAGGGAGAGAGAGACAGACAGAGACAGAGACAGAGAGCTTATTTATAGTTGTAGAAATAAAACAAGATTTCTCTTTAGGCATGCATTATAATGAAATTTGTCAGTAAAATATTTTTTAAATAAAGGACGTCAATAATTTTGTCGCTTAAGTATTTTATATTTTATTTAAGTTGCACAAGAACCTTTTCCAATAACGATATATTCCAAGTGTACTTCAAATGCATCTAAGAATTTTTTCTTTAGCGTACATGTAAGTATTTTAAATGGTTGTATGCACGTTTGCTATTCGTCCAGTCTGAACATATTCGACTTTCTATACAAATAACTAGTTTCTATAAATGTAGAATATAGAAGACTATCAGAATCCAAGGATCCAGGCAGTTTACTGCATTTGCAAAACTTGTATTATTTGAACAAGAGACAGAAAGAATACAGTAAAATTGTTATGGGTAGTGGAATATCTTATGATTCGAACAAACACCTTCTTCGGGGTAAAAATGACAATGACAAGAAGGAAATAAAAATAACTCTTCAGGATTTTACATTATGCTTGAGAAACTAGCAGCAGATAGAGTGTGTATAACACGGCTTTATTTTATTTCGCTTCTGTCACCCTTGACTGATTATAGAGTAATTATTGTATCTTTGCCGCTTTTGTTATTATAGATGGAGCAATGTTTGAGAGAGATGTTCAGGTTTTAAAAACATTTTTCCTTCATATATAAAAAGATGATTATACATGCATCATATAGAATATACAGATATCAGAAACACACACACACACACACATATATATGTATATATATATATATATATATATATA
>NC_068985.1:109614072-109617664 GCF_001194135.2 Octopus bimaculoides
ATATATATATATATATATATATATATATATATATATATATATATATATAAACACACGTATTATGTATTTGTACATTATATATATATATAAACATAATATGTGTATGTGCACATATATAGATATACATATATGCATATATGCATATATATAGATTTAAAGTGCATGCATATATGCAAATACATACATGCATATATGCATATATATGCATATATATACAGTTGATAGATGTGAATCTGATATTCTCCGTAGAGAATACATTTGGTAGTGCCCAAGAGATTTAAACTTGAGCAAGTATAGAAGTAGATGTAGGGATAAGCAAGTTAGAGATATCAATATATAATGTATATTAAATACATGTAATACAACAAATGTATATATGTATACATATAAAAAGTCTGACTTGTGAAGAATACAAATGGCATAGAGAATCAAAGTGGTTGAAAAGAATTATTACAAATCCAACAGCTGTTTCTGCGGGCTCGGTGGTCCAAAATAATAGTTGCAGATTGATTCCATCTCCAGGGAAAAGATCTTACGTTTGAGGTGTTAAAGCTAAGCTCTTCACAAAATCATTCCATCTTTGAACGTCTTTCCTTTAACACCTTATATGTAAGATCTCTTCTCTGAAGACGGAGGCTCTTCTCATCCTACGATGGAATTAATCTACAAACATTATTGGACCACCGAGCCCCAAGAAACAACTGTTGGATTTGTAGTACTGTGCTTCAACCTCTTTAATTCTCTATGTCATTTGTATTCTGTGTAATTCGAACCTTTTTATATGTATATATATATATATATATATATATATATATATATATATATATATATATATATATATATATATATATTTGTTTTGCAAGATTTTTTATATATATATATATACAGTGGTAATATGTTTCACGGAAAGATGACAGTGAGTCAATTGGAGGACAGTAAAAGAAGACGCAGAGGATGCAGACAAGCCTATAGCTCATAAGTCATCAACCGAAATCCTTACAAATTCGACGCTTTTATGGAGACAGATTTTATGGAGACAGATTTTATGGAGAAGATGGAGTATAAAAAAAGCATTTTGTAAACGTAAACATAGAAATATACACCACACTGTTACACCTACATGGTCACCCAGGAAGAATTGGTTTCCACCGTGTTGCATCTCCAAGCATCTCTCTAAAAATGGAAGAACTCTGCGACACGTCTCCTGGAATCTCATGCGCATCTCCATCTGTAAGGATAAATATCAATTTATTAGGAACAGACAGATGAATAGATAGATAGATAGATAGATAGATAGATAGATAGATAAGTAGGATGCTAGATAAAGTTGAGAAGATGGATGGATAGACACACACACACACACACACACACACACACACACACACACACACACACACACACACACACACACACTCATATATATATATGTGTGTATATATATATATAGGGAGAGAGAACGAGATAGAGAGACAGAGAGAGTGGGAGGGAAAGAGAGAGACCGACTGTTGATTGATTGATTAAAGAATTGATTGATTATAAATGTGTGTACATGTGCACATGTCATTATGTCATACAACAGTCACACCAACGTAATATGATTTTCGATAATATCGTTGGAAATTGGAGTAGCGAGATTCCAATTTACGCTCAGACAGTTCAAACCTTTCTGTCTTACTTGAATATAATCAAACTATAGACAAGGGAGACATTTTTTTTTGCTTTTCTCTTCGTAATATAACTTCTTGGAAAATACGTATAGTGTCTCACAATTCTTTCAGCGAATATGTATATGTGTGTGCGTGTATGTATGTGTGTGTGTGAGTGTGTGTGAACGAGATGGTGTAAAATGCTTACAGCACCTGGGTTTCCCAAGCGGTCACCCATCTAAGTACTCACTAGGATCGACGTTGATTAACTTCGGTGATTGACGAGAACCGGTGCATTTAACGCGCATAGCTCAGTGCTTAGAGCATCGGGCTCACAATCTTGAGGTAGTGTGTTCGATTCCTGGAACGGGCTGTGTGTTGTGTTCTTGAGAAAAACACTTTATTTCATGTTGCTCCAGTTCATACAGCTGTAGAAATGAGTTGCGACATTATTGGTGCCAAGCTGTATCTGCCTTTGCCTTTCCCTTGGATAAAATCGATGGGGAGGTTGGATTCTTCCATTAAAACAACAACATTGTCTGGACTTGTGCCTTGGAGGGTAACTTTGTAGGTGCAATTCCATGGTCATTTATGATCTAAAGCCTGACAGAATATCATTGAATTCTCCTGTTTTTCTGCCCGTTTTCAGGTAGAATATCATGTAGTCCAACAGCCTTTGGAATTTGGTGATTTTAAGGACTTCCTTCAAATCATCAATGGTTAAATCGTCATTCATGATACCATGCGCATGGACAATAACTGATGTTACCTCCGTATCAGAAACAGAAGGTAGAGTATATCCCCAAGCTAATTTTGAAGATGATTCCACCACTATTCTAAGCGTTCATATGGAAATCTGCTTTAATTATTAACTTGTTGGCGTTTTTGCGTCCGCATATTTCAAATATTATCTGCTACAATAGTGATATCAGTCTGTTTGCTGCTGCGTGTTTGATGCAATTTATTTTACTTTGGAAGTAGCTTTGTGGTTGAGATAAAGATGGACTAATTCTTTTTCACAATCAACAAGGATCTGCTACAAACATCTGCGAAGACCACATCAATCAAGTTGATGATTTCATATACCTCGGTTCTGAGATAGCCTCAACTGAAAAGGATGTAAAACTCATATTGCCAAAGCATGGTTGGCCCTAAACAAATTGGATGTTGCCTGGAAATCAAATGTGTCAGATAACCTTCACAGGAATTTTTTTCCGTACTGCGATTTACTCAGTCATATTATATGTAGCAGAAGACTGGATGCTTGCCAAAAAGCTGGAATCCCAACTAGATGGAACTTACATCCGAATCTTAAGAACAGACTTTAAAATATCTTGCAGAAATCATCCTACCAAGAAACAACTGTATGGAGATCTCCTGCCTGCTTCCATCATTATAAGAGAAGGATGCTTGCACTTTGAAAGACACCTACCAAGAGTTGGCAAGTGACCTACTGTTGTGGAGGCCAAAGCATCGCCGCGCTCGAGTTGTTTGTCCCAATACAACCTAAGATCAAATCACCACAGACCTCCATCGATTTATGGATGGCGTGCGAGAGTTGAAATTGCCCGAGTAAACTCGAGCAGATGTTGATAATGATGATGACGATGACGATATGTGTTTGTGCTTGTTTGCATACGTGTGTGTGTATCTACGCACCCGTTCAGGTACCATAGTCTCATAAATGCGCTTAAAATACTTACCATTCTGCTATCGCTCATACTGTCACCGTACGTATCACCGCGCATGTCACCGCGCATGTCAGAACGCATATCACCGCGCATATCGGAACGCATATCACCGCACATATCGGTACGCATATCACCGCGCATATCGGAACGCATATCACCGCGCATATCGGAACGCATATCACCGCGCATATCGGAATGCATATCGGAACGCATATCGGAACGCATGTCGCCGCGCATATCGGAACGCATGTCGCT
>NC_068985.1:109617867-109620367 GCF_001194135.2 Octopus bimaculoides
TATATATATATACGAGTGAGTGGACAAACGAATTTATTGGGAGTTACATGTATGGATCAAAATAGTCTGGTAAGAAATAGTGCTGCTTGATACATTGAGATGCTGCAGACAGTCATTAAGCTGTAGATGCATGAAATGCACAGTGGAAGGCCATACGAGTTACTTGACTCGACACCTTCTCACAAAACCTATATAACCCAAGAATCGATGTCTAATAAACTTTACAATCATGTAACATCAAACTTATGGCTTCCAAACTCGCCAGATTTAAATCCCATAGACCACTTCGTTTGGAGCGTTTTCATAACATCATAGCTTCACTGAAGAGCACCATTGTTCAGATGATATTCGAAATAAATAAGAAATCTCAAGAACTTGTTCGCAATGTTTTTCTTAAAACGCATTTGGTATTTGTTTGATTTGAGTTGTTTTACTGAATTACCAGATATGTCCTGAAATACCTCTTTCAGCTTGTACACACATACACACACACACACACATAGCTATACGGCTAAACTTTTTTTAAAAATTACATAGTTCTATCAATGATCTCAATATGAGTCACGAGGAAAATTAAATATAATTAGTGCGGTTTTCAGGTGGGAACTGTTATATTTTCCTCTAGTTAGTTGTGATCAAATAAAAGACAAGTTGGCAGAATATTTCAACTGTGAATATCATATATATTTTTATAATGTACCTACAATCCAATTACTTAACGTGCGTTAACTTTAAGACAGCAAGGTGTCCTTACGAAGGAGATTTGGAGCGATCGGTTTGAAGCTCGGTTGAACAGTATGGGTTATGACACAAGGTAACAGCGGTGGGATGTGAATTAGTGCATGAAAATATGCTTGCTGCTGCTGCTGTGACGACTACTACTACTACTACTACTACTAACAATAATAATGATAATAATAATAATAATAATAATAATAACCTTGACTTTTACAATTTATTATAATGGTTAAATACTGTACTTTAGTGAAAAATGTACAATTAGTTTATGCAGTTTTTTAGGGAATTATACGTACCAGTTTACTATCCATGTCACAATATCTCTGGCGCATGTCAGACATTTTATCAAACTGAAATGAAATAAAAGATAACACTCTTTATTATAAACAGAATTTTACGTATATATGATAAAAGAAAAAGCGTATTAAATCTGTCAAACTGGAATCAATTCATTAAAGACACGCAAGAGAGTGATGATTAAAATAAAGTTGTGTCCGTTTGTATTTAACACAATCGTGTAAATTAAAGCGTGGGAAAATCGCAGCGATATCTGTCGCGGGAGTAAATTAATCTTGTAGAAATGTACAAGGAAAACACGCAGAGCTGGGCTATAAATGACGTCATCGTACTGCGGGACACGTCAATCTGCGTCGCTATACTTCTACAGCCATATACACTTAACCCTCTAAGGACTGCATTTCTTATACGTAAACAGGAAAAGATATATTTGCTTTTCGGTGGTAGATTTAATATATAATATTCTATTTTAACGTCTCCGAAAGGATGACAGACAAATTTAACCTCAAGGGTATTTGAATATAGAATGTAAAAGACCATAAATTAAATATCGCAAGCAATTTTTCTGGTGCACGAATGATTCTGCAAAATGTTCTCTGTACGCTTATTCTATTTCACAGAAGTTCGACGAACTAAAAGTCTGTACTTTCCTGATATTCTCTTCTTATTTTGCATAGTTGAACATGCTTAACAAGTTCATTGCATGCCACCATGGGCCAATGTTTTCTACTATATCCCAGGACCGACCAATGTCCTGTGAGTGAATTTGATAGAAACTCTGAAAGTCCGCCATATATGTGTATTTATGTGTGTGTGTGTGTGTGTGTGTGTGTGTGTGTGTGTGTGTGCGCGCGTGTGTGCGTGCGTGCGAGCGTACGTGCGTGTGTGCATGCGTTTTTATGTCTTTCCCCTACCGCTTGCCAACTGACCGGTGCGGTTTTATTACGACCCCGGGAATTAGCGGTTAGCGGCAAAACGATAACAATCGAATATATTGCACATATGAAATATGAAAGTATATAAGGCAGCGAGCTGGGCCCCATCCCCAAAATGTCGGGCCTTGTGCCTAGAAGTAGAAAAGAATATGAAAGTAGATGGGGGTGGGCGATTTGTACGACTAAACTCTTCAAGGCGATGCTCCCGCATAGTCGCTGTCCAGTGACTGAAACAAGAGAATGGAACAGATCTGCTCCATTCCATCCACAAACTATTTACCACTATAAACTAAACCTCAGAAAAACGTATCCTTTATCTTTAATCTTTTACTGGTTTTAGCCAGAGGTTAAGAACATGCTTAAGCACCGCCTTTGAATTATTCATATAAGAACTCATTTCCAATGAAAATAAATTGTTTAATAATTACACGTGATTAAGGCTGCGAGGCAACAGAATTGTTAGCAACGTCAGCAAAATGCTGTACAGCATTTCATATCTTTATATTATGAGTTCAAATTCCTCCAAAGTC
>NC_068985.1:109622424-109623400 GCF_001194135.2 Octopus bimaculoides
CCCTCTCTCTCTCTCTACACGTGCTCTCACATCTGGAGAGCACTCCGTCGGTTATGACGAAGAGGGTCCCAACTGATCCGATCGACGGAACAGCCTGCTCATGAAATTAACGTTCAAGTGACTGAGCAATCCACAGACACGTTTACCCCTAACGTAGTCACACAGAGTGTGACAAGGCCGGTCCTTTGAAATATAGGTACTACTCATTTTTGCCAGCTGAGTGTACTGGAGCTACGTGAAATAAAGTGTCTTGCTCAAGGACACAACGCGTCACCGGGAATTGAACTCACGATTGAGAGCCGAATGCCCTAACCACTAAGCCACGCGCCCACATGTATGTATACACAAATACATACATTATCACAAACACACACATACATCCATACGCACAAATACACACACAACTATATTCATTCGGTCCGTCAACATAGGAGATGGTTTCCATTTTATATACAATGCCAGCAGTTTTTGTGGGGGCCGTAAGTTATTCTATCGACCCCAAAATTAAAAGCAGCGGAATTGAAGGTAAATAGCTGGAAGAAATATTAAAACTATAGTTCCAACGATCTAATAATTGTATAACCACCAGAACCACTATTACTATTACTACGAATAATAATAATAATAATAATAATAATAATAATAATAATAATAATAATAATAATAATAATAATCCTTTCTACTATAGGCACAAGGCCTGAAGTTTGGTGGGAGGGGCACAGTCGATTCGATCGTCCCCAGTACGCAACTGGTACTTAATTTATCGATGCCAAAACGATGAAAAGAAAAGTCGACCTCGGCAGAATTTGAACTCAGAGCGTAGCGACGGGCGAAATACCGCTAAGCATTTCGCCCGGCGTGCTAGTTCTCCGCCTAGGATAATAATAATAATAATAATAATAATAATAATAATAATAATAATAATAATAATAATAATAATAATAATAATAATAATAATAATAATAATAATAATAAT
>NC_068985.1:109623801-109625522 GCF_001194135.2 Octopus bimaculoides
ATTGATACCACCACCACCACCACCACTACTACTACCAACACTAATACATATAATAGCAACAATGACAACAACAACAACAACAACAACAATAATACTATAATGATTTTAAATTTTGGTACAAGGCAAGCAATTACAGCATATGATAAGTCAATTACATCGACCCAAGTAATCAACAGGTACTTAGTTTTATCGACCGAAAAGGACGAAAGACAAAATCAACCTGTGCGGCATTTCAACTCACAACGTAGCCGCCAAGCATTTTGACAGGTGTACTAACGATTGTGACAGGTCACCGCGTTAATAATAATAATAATAATAATAATAATAATAATAATAATAATAATAATAATAATAATAATGATAATAATAATAAATTAAAATAATATTATTGTTATTATTCCTATTATTGGACTTGACAGAGCAAAAAAGTTGTACGAACATAATCCCAAAGGCGTTATCGAAAATGATAATGCAAAGATCATGCGAGATTTTATGATTCAGTTCGACCATGAGATAGAGAATAGGAAACCATTGTGTTAATTAAGAATGAAAGCAAACGATGGTGGGTCATAGATATAGAATGCTTAGCTGAAAGAAAATTTGATAGATATGACCGGTTAGCTTGCGAGGTTAAGCAGTTGTGCTCGATGACAAAGGTAGTAGTAGTACTAATAAATGTCGGAGCCCTGGGAACAGTGACTAAAAACCTTACGATGTACATGGAACAAATAGTGGCTGCAATAAGGGTGGAGCACTTGCAGAAAACAGCACTGCTTGGAACTGCTCGAATACTGCAGAAGGTGCTCGAAAAATAAGGGTTATTACCTGAGTTCACTGGTAGTGAACAGCTGGCACCATAGTACATTTCCAGCGTTAGAAGCTATTTTACTTGTTTCAGTCATTTGACTGCGGCCATGCTGGAGCACCGCCTTTAGTCGAGGAAATCGACCCCAGGACTTATTCTTTGTAAACCTAGTACTTATTCTATCGACCCCTTTTGTCGAACCGCTAAGTTACGGGGACATAAACACACTAGCATCGGTTGTCAAGTGATGTTGGGGGGACAAACACAGACACAAAGACACACACACATATATATACATATACATATATACGACAGGCTTCTTTCAGTTTCCGTATACCAAATCCACTCACAATGGACCCCGGTGCACCGCTAGAACTTATTTCATCGACATCAAAGGATGAAGGGTAAAGCTGGCCTTGGCGGAATTTGAACGTAGTAAGTAAAGAGAGGCGAAAAGCCACTTAGGATTCTCTCCGGCGCGCTATCGAATAATAATAATAATAATAATAATAATAATAATAATAATAATAATAATAATAATAATAATAATACTTTCTACTATAGGCACAAGGCCTGAAATTTTGGGAAGGGGGATAGTCGATTACATCAACCCCAGTACTCAACTGGTGTTTAATTTATCGATCCCGAAAAGCAGCTCGGTGGAATTTGAACTGAGAATGTCAAGGTGGACGAAATGCTGCTAAGCACTTTGCCCGGTGTCCTAACGATTCTGCCAGCTCGCCGACTTTAATAATAATAATAATAATGATAATAATAATAATAATAATAATAATAATAATAATAATAATAATAATATTTTATCGAACCTGAGAAATGAAACGTTAAGTGGAATTGGAACTCAGAATTAAGGAGCCGGCATTTTGTCCGGCATATTAACGATTCTGCCTTACTCGTC
>NC_068985.1:109625636-109626414 GCF_001194135.2 Octopus bimaculoides
ATAATAATAATAATAATAATAATAATAATAATAATAATATTTTATCGAACCTGAGAAATGAAACGTTAAGTGGAATTGGAACTCAGAATTAAGGAGCCGGCATTTTGTCCGGCATATTAACGATTCTGCCTTACTCGTCGCCTTAATAATAATAATAATAATAATAATAATAATAATAATAATAATAATAGTAGTAGTAATAATAATAATAATAATCTATGTGACTTACGGCTGCGCATGCCACTCCATTCGGAAGATTCGATCCTGCGGTCATTGTACTGGACACCAGCAGCTGCGAACAGCATACGGCAGATCTCAGCACGGCCACGGTGGTTGAAGTAGTGGAGAGTGTAGGAAGGCATGGTTAGGATATGTGAAGTGTCTGAGAAGAAAAATCTCTTGTGTTGATTCAGGGCCGAATCTAATCAGAAGATCAATATATATAGTTTTACCTCACTTAACTATATTCTTCAATTTCTCCTTACTCCCTCTCTTCCCACTTTCTCTCCACTAACTTTTATCTCTATCAAAACCTCTATTTTGCTTTCTATCTTTCACCTGTTGTTTATACGTATTTTCTTTCTTTCTTTCTTTAATTCTCTCTCTCTCTCTCTCTCATTATTTTTTTTACGTTTCTCTGGTTCTTTTGTCCCTTTGTCTTGGTACGGTTTTTGTCTTTTGCTCTTTGTTTGAATTTTTCTTAATCTTCTATTTTTATTTATTTTCATTTTCCTTGAATTTGTTCTTTGTTTTACTTTTACATTTTTCAACTAATTTC
>NC_068985.1:109626424-109626900 GCF_001194135.2 Octopus bimaculoides
TATATATATATATATATATATATATATATATATATATGCAAATAAATGGTACACAAACACAGACATGCGTGTGTATATGTATGTATATACATATATACATACGCACATGCATACTCACACACACAAACACACACACATATATTCACACTAATTACAAGCATTTACATATACGTATGTGTGCATATATGTATACAGCTGGTGTAATTGCTCAACGCAATTAAGGATAGCTCTGTTGAGTGTGACTGTTCTAAACGGCATTAGAGTGCAGTAGAAAATAATGACATAGATGTGTAACCAGGTTTAAATGAAAAACAAGAGGAGAGATATTGATTGAGCGTGAACAAGAGGGAGAGGGGGAGTGTACACACACACACACACACCACACACACACACACATATATATATAGACACAAACACTCCCACATATATATATGTGTTTGTGTGTATATATATATATATGTCTATATATATATATA
>NC_068985.1:109627359-109628169 GCF_001194135.2 Octopus bimaculoides
CCGAGAGGATGAAAAGCGAAGTCGACCTCGGCGGAATATGAATTTGAACGTGCAGACAGACGAAATGCCGCTAAGTATTTTTTTCCCCGGCGCGCTAACGATTCTACTAGCTCACCACTTTAATATATTTTAATCATATTACAGTTCTATATTTAAGAGATGAGGAATTATTTACATTATTTGCATTATTTACATTTGACGGATATATATGTCCTCATCTTGTTTGTTGTTAACACAACGTTTCGAAATTTCCCCAAGACACCTGACGAAGGCTGGAGGGTATATCAGCCGAAACGTTGTGTTAACAACAAACAAGATGAGGACAAATATCCGTCAAATGTAAATAATGTAAATAATGTATATAATCATATTAATTTGTATGATTTATATTTATACAACATGTAATTATAATTACTAATGAAGAAACATCAATTTATTTTATTTAACCTTTGATCTCAATAATTATTTATTACGGGTTAAAAACAGGACATGACGGCATCATCGACTCGTGTCTGAAGGTGACGTCTGTTGGGGCTGAGATCCAGTCCATCCTAATTATATAACAATATAACACTGGATTCAAGCTACGTGATCCGAAGTCTCAAGTCTAATTCCCTCTGAACGTTAAGAGTAATAACACGGAACCAGAACACAAGCAGAGTCTAAGCACATCCAGGCTAGTTATATTTTTTTCTCAACACCAATGATCAAACCAGAAACCCAGCAGGATCAAATGTCAAGCAGCAGTTATTTTCAAGATGGTGTAAGCAGGAACTTTTTGAACACGAACCTATATATATATATATATAT
>NC_068985.1:109630350-109633442 GCF_001194135.2 Octopus bimaculoides
ATATATATATATATATAGATATATATATATATATATATATATATATATATATATCTTAAGTACATTTACGGGAAACGTTTTGAAGTTGCATATAAAAGTTTCTCTTCTATTATGCAGGCTCCAGCCTATTGATGCCAACCAGCGATACCAGGTTTTTGGAGTCGTGCCGATATAATGTAGGATAAATATAGTAATAATAATATTAATAATAATAATCCTTGGATGGAATTGATAAATATGTTGATACAACCCTACGCGCGTTTCCACAAATCACGTGCTTTTTAAGATCTTAGTCCGTATTCCTGGAACGATTACAGTGCAGTTCATGGTATCCATAGACATCGGGTAGACCATGTTCATGCATTCATTTCTTCAGGCGATATAGCATTAATGGATGTTTGACTGAGGGTTGTTTATCAATTTTGAACAATGAGAAGGTTGATTTACGCTACTTCTAAGTATATAATGACTTCTAATTTTGTCACAAGGCCAGCAAGCAATTTCGAAGAGGGCTTAAGTCGATTACACCAACCTCAGGGCTCAGCTGTCAATTATTTTATCGACTCCGAAAAATGAGACGCAAATGGACCCCTAGGCGGAAATGCAACTCAGAACAAAAAGACAGGTGAAATGCCACTAAGCATTTTGCCCAGCGTGCTAACGATTCTGCCAGCTTACCACCCTCTTGACCCCTTTGTCATTAAAAGTTTCCGTGGGATTTGAAATTAGAACGTAAAAAGCGGAATAAATACCGAAAAATATTTTTTTTATGACGCACTTACCGATTCCACTAACTTACCAGCTTCTATTTTTTCTCATTAGCTATCATTTTATAGTTTAGGTACTAAGCCATCAATTTTGAATGTGGGTGATAGCGATAGCAGTATTTGATTGGTATTTTATTTTATCTGCAAGGCATTTTTTTCAGACATTCTAATGAATCTCTCGGCTCCCCAACCGTCCTACTTTATATCCTCTTATGATTTTAATTTTTCTCATGAATATATCTCAGATAGATGTGGATTCAGCTGCAATAATTTAGCTTAAAGGCACCACATGCAGATGGTGTTTTCTTGCGAGACCCCAACAACCCGAAGTCTCACTCGCCAAGTAATATTTTTGTATTATATGTTAGTAGGTGGTGGATGATAACTTCTCTTATATTCCCTGTTGCAATATATCAGCATCATAGAAAGGCGACAAACTGACAGAAACGTTAGCACGCCGGGCAAAATGCTTAACAACATTTCATCTGTCTTTATGCTCTGAGTTCAAATTCCACCGAGGTCGACTTTGCCTTTCATTCTTTCGGGGTCGATGAAATAAATAGCAGTTGAGCTCTGAGAATGATATATTTGACTTACCTCTTTCCCCGAAATTACTGGCCTTGTACCAAAATTTGAAACCAGCATATCAACATCAAGTGATCACAGTTTCACTATATAAACCTGGACCGCCGTACTTACACAAAGAGTTTAGTGACGGAGAGAAACTGTTGCACGTTTTGCTTACTGACCAATTTCAACTCTTGTGGTATCACCAGATACCCAGAGTCCCTGATGTACTCGACACTGTCAGTAAAATGAGGATTTAGGGAGGTCTGTTGTATGACAAGTTCTTGTGTTCTTACTTACTAGTGCGCAATTCAAATAATGGAGGAGTCTATCGTATGTTTAATCTTCATGAAATAGATTAAAGTGAAAGCATATTGGGGACTATTTTGATACTTAAACTCATCCCTGAAAACTTAATTTGCTTCGATACTAATCAGAAGTAATTTTTAAATTGTTCTCATTTATTCGTAGGGCTAGCAATTTGGAGAGGAGTTATTCAAATACATGAAACCCCAGTACTTCACTGGTACTTTATTGTATGGACACCTGGACGATGCTTAACGAATTTCACGTTCAGGATTGGTTTAACTGCTGGCTTAATATAATTCCATTACAATTCAAAAGTATTGAATTTTATCAACTGTTTTATTGTTTTTATTTATTTATTTATTTATCTATTTATCTATCTATTTATTTAATGCCCTGGTTTTATTTCTTCTTCCATCAGTAGCTCTTTTACAAATGGGATAAACCTCAAAATATCTAATGTATCAAAATATCTTAAAATAGTCCTAATCCAAACACACGTTAGATTAGATTCTAATCCAACGTATGGGCAACATTTTCCGAGAAGCAGGTAGCATGATAAATGGATCGCATCTAGGCTGATCACATACTTTTTCAAAAAATGAAGGCAATTTTTCGTTTGCCTGTGACTAGATCAGAGCATTTCTACAAATATTTTATATTCTAAACCCTATTTCTGAACGTCATATAATGGCGACTTCGATAAAAGTTCTGATTTAAGAAACTCATATTTATGTAAGAATTTCCGCTGATGAAGAATCCTTTTTTCGAGCTGTTCTACATCATGGGATGTTGAATTTTTGAGATTAAACTATTTTATAAATCTATAGCCTAAAGCATTCCAGCCGTGGCCATCTCGTCTTGTTAGGGCATGCAAGGTTACATTACCTACGTTTTCTTTGTATCTGCACAATGGTAACGTGTGAATATCACTCATCTTCGACAGCGGTTTCTAGCTGCCCGAGAGACCACATAGAGGTACCATTGATCATTTACGTAAAAGTACATAAGTAGCGTAGGTGATAGTCACGAGAAGCATCCGGTGTTTGTCAAGGAAAACTTCACAAATGCCGTGTAATTGACATTAACCACTGCCAAAATGTTGATCTGAATGAAAGAATCTCTGCCAATAGTCTTTTAATGGGGACATAATTGTTCTTTGCTTAGAAATGGAAACTCTCTCTCTCTCTCTCTCTCTCTCTCTCTCACTCACACACACACACACACACACACACACAGACATGTATATGTATGTATGTGTGTTTGTATATATGTTCTTTTATTTCAGTCTTTAGACTGCGCCCGTGCTGGAGCACCACCTTCAAGAATTTTAGTCAAACCAATAGACTCCAGTACTTTTTTTTAATTATAAGCCTGGCACTTATTCTATCGGTCTCTGTTGCAGAACTGTTAAGTTAAGGGGACATAAGCAAGCCAACGCCGGTTGTCAAG
>NC_068985.1:109634019-109635762 GCF_001194135.2 Octopus bimaculoides
ACTGGGGGCATTTGATGCTCCTTTTAATTGCTCTAATTTTCGAAATTATTTTAAATTTTTATTGTGTCCAAATTATCTGGTAACATTTATTTTTTTTTCTTTTTGCCCACAGGGGGTTAAACATAGAGGGGACAAACAAGGACAGACAAAGGGATTAAGTCGATTACATCGATCCCAGTGCATAACTGGTACTTATTTAATCGACCTCGAAAAGATAAAAGGCAAAGTCGAACTCGGCGGAATTTGAACTCAGAACGTAACGGCAGACGAAATACCGCTCAGCATTTCGCCCGGCGTGCTAACGTTTCTGCCAGCTAGCCGCCGATATATTGTAATGACATTTGGAGGTCGAAATGTAGTATTGACATTTCACATAATGATGAATTGCCTTATGTATGTTCCAGTAACCTTTTAATGATGATCAACCTGTCGGCAGCAATTTTTGTTGTAGTATTGAATCTTAACGAGGGGTGGGTATTGAAAAAGTATTAGTACAAGAAAGGGGTGATAGTTAAAAATATTTGAGAAACACTACATTAGATAATGTAGTAAGAATATAGGTCAGTCAGCTACAATGAACTTTATAGTTGGTCAGCTCTCTCAGAATTGATCTGTGGTAATAAAACAGCAACAACGGCCGAAAGACTGGGTAAGTGGCCTCTTAGTACTGCCACTTTCTATTATCATTGAGAAGAATATCTCCAAAGAAATTACCAAGCGTATGATGTTAGAAGCAGCCTCTAAGTATTGTCTACTTACTGCGTCATTCGAACAACTACAAAGAATTGACCGAAAGTCTAAGGTTATAAGTGGTTTATCAGTACTGTCCACTTTCAGTGTCATTCAACAGGACAACTCCGAAGAATTGATCAAACGGATGAGGTTATAAGCGGCCTCTAATTGCTGTCTTTTGCTAATACCATTCGACCGAACAACTTACAGAAGAATTCAAATGTTGAAGACTTTTAAATTACACTGTACTTTCAAGTTAATCTACTACTGTTGATGAGCTGTGGTATGTAGTGTGTAGGCGATGTTGGTGGTGAGGTGGTGGTAGAAATGGCGTTGTTTGTTGAGTTGTGGAGTGTGGCAGTGAGGGATGTCGATAGTGGTGATTAATGGTGGTGCTGGTATTGTGAAGGTACAGTATATAGCTGGTTTGTGAGGGTAGCAGTGGGTGAGTGCCGATGCAAGGAATGTGTTGGTCGTAGTAATGGCAGTAGTAAATATATTTAAGTGAAGTAATGGACGATTGTAAAGCAGGGTGTTTGTGTTAGTGTGTTTGTCTCTGCAACTTCTGGAGATGAGGCTGTTATTGTTCTTGTTGCTCTTGTCGTATTTGTTGTTGTTCTTGTTGTTGCTGTTGTTCGTCGTGGAGGTAACGTTCATTTGTAGTTATTCAGTATTGCTTGTTAGTCTAAATTACACACGGACGCACATAAACACAAAGTCATCTACACAAACACATGCAGACAATAGCACGTACACACAGACGCACATAAACACATAGTCATCAACACACACACACATGCAGACAATAGCACATACACACAGACGCACATACGCACACACATACACATACACATAAATATATATAAAGAGAGAGAGAGAGAGAGAGAGAGAGAGAGAGAGAGAGAGAGAGAGATAATTAGATATACATATATAAATAAACTTATTAAACTAATACACCTGCTTTTTGTTACTTCACCTGTCTTCGAATTTTGTTTTCTGTAAATTATATAT
>NC_068985.1:109639852-109642692 GCF_001194135.2 Octopus bimaculoides
ACACACACACACACACACACACACACACACACACACACACACAGTTTCTAATTTTAGTTAAAGCTGAAACTGAAGCTGAGAGTCTGTCTCACGGCTCGAGTTTTGCGACATATCGATCTTCAGGTTATGTGCGTGCACACACGTGTCTATCTATCTGTCTGCCAGTACACACACAACAAGCAAACACATACATGAGAGTGTTTCTGTCTATCAAATTCACTCACAAATCATTGGTCATCCGGGGTTACAGTAGAAGACACTCAAGATGCTGCGCTGTGGTATTGAACTCAAAACCTTGTGGTTGCAAAACGAGTTTCTTACCCACACAGCAATGCCTGCTCATTTCTATGAACAAAGCATCAATCCATTACCTTCCTGCTATTCCTTGCCATTAACTGCTCTTTCACCTCAATAAGTCTTATAAATTTTTCTTGTCAGTATTATTCATTCGGTGCGTTTTTATGTTCATTTGTCATATTTCTTATGCATGGCTTTTGATAAAAAAAAAAAAAATTAATAAATGATTACATCATTTCTTTGTATAAATAATTTAGCGACGCTAATAGGTTTTCACAAATACAAACTGGGGAGCATGTGAATATCTGTGAGTGCGTTTGTGTATATGAAAATGAATGTATATGTGTCTATATGTCGTAAGCGAATGTGTACCTGCAAAATGAATGAGTATGCGCATGTTCATAATTGTATGCATGCATGTATGTATGTCTCTATTACGTATTTATTGGATATGTGAGTGTATATGCATCATATATGTATGTTTCTGAAGCGTATATTTTCGCAGCAAGTGATCACATTTAGCTTATATAAGAATATATATTTATACATAAATACATACATATGAATAAATTTAAATGTATGTGCGTGTATAAATATAGCTAACTAGATACATAGATAGATAGATAGATAGATATATAGATAGATAGATAGATAGATAGATAGATAGATAGATAGATAACGTGCATGTATGCGTATATATATATATATGCGTATGTATGTGAATATATGCTTGCATGTGTTTGCATCTTTATATGCATGCATACACATATTCGGTTGCGTATACACACACTTACACACACACACACACACACACACATACACACACACACACATATATATATATATATATATATATATATATATATATGCACTAAATGAATAAGTATTCGAAAATATTTATGTAGATATTATCAATTATTATCATAAGTAAACTGAATAATAACAACAATAGTATGGGTGGCCAACAAGCAAAAGCTGATAAATGGCAAATCCAGAACTTTATAATTAATTTATAATTATAATAGGGTCCATGCAGTGCCAGTATTGTGAAAATCAGAATCGAAAAATCCTGTGGTTTTCTTAGAGGATTTTTCGCATCTTTGTGGTTTTCGCCACTTTTTATAATTATTTTTAAAATAATTTTCTACTGTAGCATAGAGATGTAATTTTTTTACAGTGAATCCGAATTTGTTATTCATTCGTTCCAGAAAAATTTTGCAAAATTGTTACAAGTATTCAAACTTTGATAATTTTCAGAATTTTCAGCCAATCAGCATTTGCCGCCTTTTCCATCATCGGGGGCGGGGGTGAGGGTTTCGGCATATTAAAACATTACTAGAAATAACAGTCAAAACATTAAAATATACACGAATGAAGTTAGCCTTAAAACATTTGCGAGCAAATTAAATATTTAAAAGCTATGAACAAACAGATCAACAGGAGTTGCTAGAAATAACAGTCAAAACATTGTTTAAAACAGACATTTATTAGTTAGAAAAATTCAAGAATGAAAGTTTGCAATAAACCCTAGGATTTTATAAAATAAACTAGCTGGCCCCGTGCCGTTACGCGCGCACACACACACACACACATATATACTCACACAGAGTTGAAACGCTCTTTGATTTTTCCTTTCAGCATTGAATGCTCACCATCTCACTTCCATTGCGCGCGCACACACACATACATACACACACACACATAAACATTCACATACTTCCCTTTTTTATAGAGACACATATACTCACACAGAGTTGTAACGCTTCCACTACCAGTTTGCCATCACCCCTTCTTTCCTTATTCATCTATTACCCCTTCCTTTCTGATTCTTATGTTGTGACGGAGAAAAACACAATAGTATTATTATAGTAGAAGATTATCTTTCTCGTATCTCCTTCTACTCCTTGTGCGCAAGAGCAGCATATTTGGTTACTATGGAAACAGAATTCTTCGCTACGGTGACGTGTAAAACACTCGCTTCTGATTTGCTAAAATACTCAAATTTTACAAATTTTAAAGATTAATAATTTTTTAATTATGAATTTATATGAAAAATTAATTCCATTTTCATAATTAGCATACAAAACTTAATCTATATACCAAATTTGAAAACAATTGGAACGGAATTGTAAACAGTGATGAAAACCACAAAAATCCGATTCGGGGAATGATTTTCACAATAATGCTGGCACCGCGTCTGCTCTGTGATAATTATAAATCATTTCTAAAGTGTTATGAGTTTCGCAATTCATTCTGAACAAGCTGCACAGACGATTTTATTTATGTAGTGATTATGTTTATTCTGTACATTAACTCACTCTCTCCATCAGACCCACATTGTTCGTACAGGTGCACAGTGTGCTATAGGCCACCAGAAGTCGGAATGGTCGCAAAGCAATGAGTAATGAAGCGTTTTGTTCAAGAACACAACGCACCATCCGGCCGAGAATCGAAACTAAGATCACGCGATCGAAAGTGCGACAACCTAACCACTAGGCTACGCAGTTCATACATGCACATTATATATATATATATATATATAT
>NC_068985.1:109642985-109649554 GCF_001194135.2 Octopus bimaculoides
TATATATATATATATATATTCTTGCGTACAAGATATAGGCAGAGCCAAATTACTCGTATTAAGGATTTACATACATGCATAAAACACAGTCACTTCTAATAAACGCATATGTTTACAGAGCTTGTAAAATAGAAATCTAATTCCTTTGCTTCCATCAGATATAGTTTCTGCGATGTGAACAAGAGGAAACCGATTTCTAGTCTGATTTCAATAATTCAGCGGCTGCATATTCTTCATATTTACGCGAATGTACGAAAATATAATTACAACGACTGACCGGCTGATTTGAAAATTATCAATACCTCTATCTTCCAGACTCAGATATGTTTGGAGAAAGAATGGTTATATTTCTTCTTCTCACACATATCTCAACATCTCACAACAACTTCTATACACTAATTATTTTACCAATTATAATTTCTAAAATTTTCTGTTACATATCAGTATATTTGTTGGCTTCTCAGATTAATTACCTTATATAATGAGACAGTCTGGTCGTGGACAGTAAAACAAGAAATACTTTTGACTTTGTCAGTAAATCTGTAAATAACTCACATCGTTAAGTGAAGTATAAATATTTTCTTTTACTTTGTGAAGTCGAAAATTTTCAATATGGAATAATTACGCCAACGGTAAATACTGTTATTATTCTTAAAATCGACTTAAAATAACTGCTGCAATAGTCTCCGAAAGGCAATGTTGACCTCGGTGATATTTGGACTCAGAACGTAAACCGCCTGGCATTATGTCCGAAGTACTAACGATTCTTCTAGTTCGCCACCTTAATAGGAATAATGGTTTCGAATTTTGGCTGAAGCCCAGCAATTTTAGGGAAGTGGTTAAATCAATTACATCGATCGAAATGTTACAACCTGTACTTATTTTATCGACTAGGAAAGGATGAAAAGATAAAGTGAACTTCGACGGAATTTGAACTGTAAACGTAAACAGCCAGAAGAAATATCACAAACAATTTGGTCCGTTTAGCTAAATATTCTGTTGGTTCATCACCTTTGGTTCAATGTTTGGTACAAGGCCAGCAATTTTAGGGGCGGGTTCAGTCGATTATATCAACCTAAGTGATCAACATTTAATTATTTTATCGACTCCGAAAGAGTGAAAGGTGATTTCGACAGCAGTGGAATTTGAACTCGGAACGTAAAGAGCCTAAAGACATACCTCTAAGCTTTTTGTCTGACGCACCAACGATTCTATTAGCCCGCCGTCTTAAAACTGATTTACATATGTGTGTATGTATGTATGTATGTGTGTATAAGAATGCATGTATGTATGTTTTGTGGGGTGGGGGGGTGTACTGAAGTATACAATATCATAGACCTTACCGATCGGTTTCACATAGGAGATTTAATAATCAGACGGACGTTTATTTAGGAACTGTGTCCATCCGTTTTTCCGGTGTGGTTCTTAAATAATCACCTATTTGATGATCAACTAACTTGTGCGGCTCAATCTTCCGAATTCTTTTAAAGGCTTATAAAAGGACTGCTGCAAAATGCGTGTAAATATGAGAGGGAAGTATGTTGAATAAAATTATAATCCTTTTGTACTTTCGTTTATCCGAAGACAAGAAAGAAATAATTTCGGACCCAGTAAAGCCACGAAAACAGCAGAAAGATTGCATATTTTACCCCTATAAGAGGGAGAAATTTGTCAGCAGACAACGACAGGACTTGAACCTGCACGCTTCAGATACAGATTGAATACTCTACCACTAAGCTAAACGGCTCTGCAGACAACAATCTCCGTCAAATTAAACGCAAAATATTATAGCTTTTGGGGTGCAACATTTTGTAAACAAACTTTGGAAGCGTCCAATGTGATTCGTATTTTACAAACAAGAAAGTAATATTTCGAACTCTGTATAGCCGTGCTTCAAGAGTTTATTTATAAAATGGTGTTGGTCATATATATATATATATATATACACACGTGTAGACATATGTGTGTTTCTGTATAAGTATAGAATATATGAAGTGGAGATATTTTCTAGTCAGATCTTCCTTTACAACTTTTCCCAGTAGTGATCTTTTTCTTTAACATATTTACCGTTGTATAACTCACTCCCAACCAGTCAGCTTAGTTTTTTTTTTTAATAATTATTTCTTTTCTCTATCATATAACACCATTCAGCTTATCCTTCTGATTTATAGTCATTGTGCTGTTTGTGTAGCTTGTCTTGATTTAACTTCTTTGTCAAATATCTTTCCAGAAATTTGTTAGTATAATGCGTTAGTTTTCATCTTAGTTTTTTTTTCAGCTGCGGTTTTCATTTTAGTTTTGTGAAGTTTATGATTTAATGTTTCAGATGTTTTGTCACCAAACTGCTTTTATTTTCCTGATTTTTGTTTCATTTTCTCCCTGACGGTTAGCGACAGCTTTATTTATGTTGCACATCATATAACTAAGAGAAACTGTGAAATACTTCTTCTTAGAAATAACATTATATTTTAAAATTTTACAAAACTACTTTAGCCATAGTATTTTTTACCTGTAAGCTGCTTTATTGTATCAGCCTTTTGCAATAAATTAAGAAAGTAATTGATAACACCCAGATATCAAGTGTTATAGAGTTTCAAATGTTGTTTCTAAATTCATTTGATTGAGCATTATTTTTAGGTAATTCTCGTGTTTATTTTAACTACGTCAACTTCTATGTTGGGTAAAGTCTTTCATCAAATTGTTATTGTTGTTTAGTCTCAAGTATTAACAGATTGAACAGACGTATGTTCAAAATAATTCTAAGTGTGAACAACCCATCCATTGTTTTATGGAGTATTGTGCACGTGAGTATACAGTATCCAATGTGTTACTGTACAGCACCATGTAGTTTTCTATTATGGAACTAGGTTGACCAACATTTAGTAAGAGGAAGTTGACGTGTAGAAGCCCGTCGTTTACATACATGCATATATATATATATATATATATATATATATATATATATATATATATATATATATATCGTCTGACAACTATATGAATAGTGTGCTTTTATGCCCCTATGCTCAAGGTAAATCACACAGTAATCAGTGAATACATTCACGTTAAGTTGGATATATAGATTGCTTTTGGTATTCATACTGCTTCTGTCGCTAACATATGTGTGTGTGCCCTTATATGGTTTTTAGGGATCCACGGAAGTAAAATAGTAAATTGGGCAGACAATGTATTAAGTTTGTCGTAGATGTATTTACTGCAAGAAACAACTACATTTATTTCTTAAACGTTTTACATACATAGTTCACTCCGCACAAGTTTATGTGCGTAAAACAAAATAGTAATTTTGACAGAAACATCTATAAAACTCATTTTTTAATATCGAATGGCTGCGGAGGTCCACTAGAATAAAATAGTAATCAAAAGGGTCCATTTATAAGAAATGATTAAGAAACCATTGATCATGGATTGAGAAACTATTGATCATTGAGTCATGGGTGAGCTTTTTCGAGAAGCGGGCCGCACAAAACATGATTTGTCATCTGCTGGTAATTTTTCGTTAGAAGTGCCATTCAGAAAATCGCGCGAGCCGCAGGTTGTTCAGGAATGACTGCTTTACATAGTCGTGCGGTCATCTAGAAATAACAGCCAGATCTCCCTTTAATCGCATCCTAGCAACTTGAACTGAAACGTCAAGTAATTCCATTTAAAATAAAAGATAAGATGAAATGGTCATGAAGATATGCCTGTTTGGCTAGCTTTTAGTTGGGACCCAAGCAACAACATCAACTTTAATAAAGACGTCAACAACAGCAAAACAACATCAGCTACGCAAACAACGGCAACAAAAACAACAGCAACAAAAGTTCCCCTCAGCTAATAAAGGTATCCACTCAACCGCTCGGTGTCCTAGTGTCTTACTCACTCTATGATGTCTCTAACTGGGAACAATTGTCCATCAAAAATGTTAGCTCTGAGACATTTTGTACCGATTGCTGGAATTCATTAAAGTTAATAGTCATTATTCTTTTTGTTATTGTTGCTTATTGTTTGGCTGTTTATTTGTTTGTTTGTTGTCGTTGCTTCTGTTTGTTCTCGGTGTGTTTTTTTTTTTATCTTGTTGCATTTAATTAGCGGTAAGACTGAGTACAACTGAAAAATTAGGGCATTTTCAATCAGCTGGAGATGTTATTAGGAGAAAATGTATGGAGCCTATGGTTGACAGTGTTGTTGCAGTAATAGTGGTGCTGTTATTGTTGTTGTTTTTGTTGTTGTTGTGGGGAGGTGAGGGTAGAGGTAGCAGTAGTGGTAATAGCGGTAGTGGTGATGGTAGTAGTGGTGCAGATTTTCTAATTGTAATGAAGGTGGTAAAGCTTGGGTGGTAGTGACTATACTCTTCTCGTTGTGGTGGTGGTGGTAGTGGTGGTGGTTGTGATGATGGTTCTGTTATTGTTGTTGCTGTGATGGTGCTGGTGAGGATGTTGATGGTGGGGGGTGATGGGGTGGTGACGGTAATGGTGGCTGTGGTTTTGGAGATAATATGGCTAGGGTGAAGTGATATGGTGTTGTTACGGATGTTGTTATTGTTGTTGTTAGCTCTTAGTAAGCTTAGACGAAGTGAACCTATGATCAAAGGCTCTCCATTTGTGACCATTCCGTATTTGTGTGTCTCAACAACTTCATTGTCCTATATAGTACCTTTATTTATTTATTTATTACAGTATGGTGAAATATGAGTGAAACTGGTTATCACTTTTAGCAAGTCGAACTACCACGGAGACAACAACGTTTTGCAATGCTGTTTATTTAATCCTAGTAGCGGTCCTGATTGAACTGACCTATGGTCAAAGACTTACCTTAAATAACATTTTATTCAGATATACTGCATCCAAAATTGTTTAATATAACAATACCTTCCTTTTTGATGTGTTCGAGCTTGATTTAAAAGAGATTTGGATACTAATTTTTGCAGTTAAAGTGACTATTTTCCGCAGCTCAAATGTTTCTTCTCTTTGGTTTATTCTCAAAGTCTTATTGTCATTTTTAACTCCAGGCCACTCTTGATCGAGAGACGTTATTTTCAAAGACATTTTAACCGCGAACATCCCACCCTAGTATTGCTTCTCAGCTCTAGGACAGCTTCAGTAAAGCAAATCTATGATCAACGGCATACCAACCATGAACAGACCTTCCCATTTCTTGGTAATATATGCACAAATCTTGTTGCTCCAGTTCAGTCAGCTGTAGAAATGGGTGGCGACGTCACTGGTGCCGAGCTGTATTGGCCTTTGCCCTCCCCTTGGATAACATCAGTGTGGAGAGGGGAGGCTGGTATGTATGGGTGACTGCTGGTCTTTCATAAACAACTTTGCTTGAGCTTGTGCCTCGGAGGGTAAATTTTAAGGTGCAATCTGATGATCAATCATGATCGAAGGGGGTCTTAACTCTTACACACAAATGTTGTGTGTATAGTGTGAAGGCGCGTGGCTTAGTGTTTAGGACATTCGGCTCACGACCTTACGATCGTGAGTTCAATTCCCGGCGATGCATTGCGTCCTTAAGCAAGACACTTTATTTCATGTTGTTCCAGTTCACTCAACTGGCAAAAATGAGTTGTACCTGTATTTCAAAGGGCCGGCTGGGACCCTCATCGTCGTAACCGACGGAGTGCTCTTTTTGTGTGTATAGTGAACTGCTACTGGTGAGTTTAGAGTTCCACATAAAGTGTCATCATCTACTTTACTCCCAGGGTAGTAGCGGGGTCACTACTGTACTTAAGCGTATTAAGGGTTATGATATATACAGAGCGTGGAGGCGCTGAATATCCCCGAGAACTACGTTAAGGGTACACGTGTATGTGGAATGCTCAGCCACTTGCACGTTAATTTCACGAGCAGGCTGATCGGATCAACTGGAACCCTCGACGTCGTAAGCGACGGAGTGCCAACAACATATACAGAGCTCATGTAGGAGAAATTATGATAAACACAAGTTTATAGTTATTTCTTCTCTACGTTCCCTAATTGTAGTTATTTGCATAGTCCGCATCGGATGTTTCAAGTACAATTGGATGGTGAACCAGAGCTGATTATCAAGGGAGCACTTTATTGCATTATGTTATACAGATCAAATGCCTAAAGTTGGACAGGGGAGAAATAGGGATACAGAAATAAGAAAAAGGAGGAGTGGAAAAGGCGAGGTTAAAGAGGGAGAGAAAAGATTGGGGTGTAGTTAAGGAAAGAAAGGAAAAGGGGTAAGAGAGAGAGAGAGAGAGAGAGAGAGAGAGAGAAATGCGAAAAAGAAAACGTATGAAAAGAGAGAGAGAAGGCAAAGAAAGAGAGAGATAAAGCAAAGTGAGCGTGTATTGCATGGGTTAGCTTTTAGGTGGACGGTTGTCCACTGAATGTTTTAGAATTGGAGTGGCTGTGTGGTAAGTAGCTTGCATGCCAACCACATGGTTCCGGGTTCAGTCCCACTGCGTGGCACCTTGGGCAAATGTCTTCTACTATAGCCTTGGGCCAACCAAAGCCTTGTGAGTGGATTTGGTAGACGGAAACTGAAAGAAGCCCATCGTATATATGTATATATATATATATGCGTGTGTGTGTGTG
>NC_068985.1:109649660-109651503 GCF_001194135.2 Octopus bimaculoides
ATATATGCGTGTGTGTACCAGTGTGTCTGTGTTTGTCCCCCCCCCCAACATCGCTTGACAACCGATGCTGGTGTGTTTACGTCCCCGTAACATAGCGGTCCGGCAATGGAGACCGATAGAATAAGTATTAGGCTTCCAAAGAATAAGTCATGGGGTCGATTTGCTCTACTAAAGGCGGTGCTCCAGCATGGCCGCAGTCAAATGACTGAAACAAGTAAAAGAGAGTAAAGAGAGTACACACATTCATTAATATAAACATATACTAATTAAATAATTCTTTTTTTTTTTTTTTGTCACAACGGATCCCGAAGAATACAAAACTTTAAATAATAGCATGTAAATCGGGCGATCTGCGATTTTTTCTTAAGATTTTAACCCAATATTTAAACGCTCATATTTGTAGCATTTTTTGCTTCGAGATTCATCGTCCTCTCCCCACACCAAAACTTCCTATAGCAAATTAAATTTACAAAAGTTACGATATAATCCAAATAAGACGCCAGGATTTTTTAATTGAAGAAATTGACCGCGGGACTCATTCCTTATAAGCACCCCAAATTAATCCACCCAGTAGTAATAATACAACTCTCAGTAAACCACCTCGACTAAATAATACCAAACTCAAGGCATCTTCCCACAATTCTACCCACCTGACAACATATACTAGCATCGATACCACCTCCGAATCCAATGCTGATACAGATTGCACTTCGGGTTCTCCCTCACTAATGATGGACCAACGGAGTTTGACCTCCCCAGCAGTAAACTCCAACCGCAGATCAGGCTGGACAACTTGCAATTGTTGGGTTTCTCAACAATGCCCTTTTGGAAGCTTTAGTCTACGTAAAAATGTAGTCTACAAGTGCTGTGTTATAACACCACGCTCCCACCTAAGATAAGGTCAGCCTAGCAACTTCCTGTTTAGTTTGATGATAAGCTCCTTAAGGCATTACTTGAAGAAAATCCTGCATTAACAGTTGAAGAATTGGCAATAAAGCCTAGTTCAAATCATACAGCTTGTTCATCGTCATCTTCAACAACTTGGAAAGTTTCCTAAACTTGGAAAATGGTTGCCTCATGAATTGTCCGAATGCAACCGCAACTTCCGAGTTGACATCTGCTCTTCTCTCCATTCTCACGAACTCATTTCACTCTTTTTGGATAGACATGTGACTGGTGACGAAAAATGGATCTTCTATCGAAATGTTAAACGTCGTAAACAGTGGCTTGGTAAAAGGGAAAAATCTCAACCAAAACCGAGAAAGGAATTTCATGGGGAAAAGGTTCTTCTCTCTATCTGGTGGGATAGCTAAGGTGTAATTCACTTTGAATTGTTACCAGCTAATGCAACAATCAATGCTTAAGTCTACTGTCAGCAATTAGAGCGTTTGAACCAAGCTTTGAAGAAAAAAGACCCGCTTTAGTGAATCGAAAAGGAGTGATGTTTCATCAGGACAATGCGTAACTCCACACTGCAAAGATCACATCACAGAAGATCAAAGAGCTTGGTTGGGAAAGAATTCCTCATCTCCCTTATTCTCCCGACCTTGCTCCTTCAGACTACCATTTGTTTCGTAGTTTACAGAATCATTTGGGGGACATAACTTTTGCAAGCCAGGAAGAGGTCGAAACTGACATTTCAGAGTTCTTCGGTTTTAAACCAAAAGAGTTTTACATTGATGGGATTAAAAAGCTTGAAAATAGATGGAAAGAACTCATAGATAATCAGGGAAAACACATTGATGATTAAATTTCAATTAAATCTAACATTTGATCACTTGTTTTCTTTATTCAAAATTCGGACAGAACTTATGGGATGACCCATATATACACACATATATGT
>NC_068985.1:109651642-109652024 GCF_001194135.2 Octopus bimaculoides
TGTGTGTGTGTGTGTATCAGTTTCCATCTACCAAATCAATCTACTCACAAGATTTTGCTCGGCCTAAGGCTATAGTAGAAGATACTTGCCCCGGGTGCCTCGCAGTGGGATTGAACCCGGAATCATTAAACTTCTTAATATATGTGTTGGTGTGCGTGGGTGGGTGGTTGTGTATGTAATGTGTGTGCGTGCGTGTGCATGTCTTTGTGTTTGTGCTTGTGTTTATCAATTCACCACCGCTTTTCAGTCGGTGGTAGTTCGCTTACGTTCCCATAACTTAGCGGTTCTGAAAAAAAGAAACCAATAGAATAAAACTCTTCAAGACGACATCCTAGCATAGCCTCAGTCCAATGACTAAGAGAAATAAAAGATAAATAAGAAT
>NC_068985.1:109652034-109652440 GCF_001194135.2 Octopus bimaculoides
AAAAAAAAAAAAAAAAAAGAGAAGTGTATAAATATATGAATCACAAATTCACATTTCTGCCACTACATCAGTCCACTATTTAGCTTAACGCTACCACCATGGATATCTTTAACAAACCCTGCTGCACTGGAAGCATTGGAGCCAGGTCTCCTGCATAAGCATAGCTCCTATCCCCCTCACCAACACCAACTTAAAAGCGTGTTTTTGCGTGTGAGTGCATACACACACCCATACACACACACTCATACACACATATGCAAACTTTATGTCAGTTGAAATATGTTAGTGACATATTTCAACTTCTAGAAGTCAAATTCACAGTAGCTACAGTGAATTTGCCTTTTATCACTTGAAAAATGGCACATTTTCATTAACATAATATTTCTTTATGCCTAAACACTGTTAT
>NC_068985.1:109652615-109655922 GCF_001194135.2 Octopus bimaculoides
ATATATACACACGCACACACATCCATATACATACATACATACATACATACATACATACATACATACATATACATACATCAGAAGTTTATCATTTAGATATATATGAGCATGTCTAGATATGCAAGTATATGTATGAGAATACATACATATGAAACAAAACATATACATACAAACAAAAATACTCTGTTGTTGATGCTGGAATTCCAATGAAGGAGCCTTGGATCTAGGTTAGAAACCGGCTCTTTCTGTATTGGCAAGAAATCTTGAAAAAAAAATGAACAATGACATACATACATACATACATATACGCGTATGTGTATATAGATATCTGAGATTAAAGATAAGTTTGAAATATTAAATTCAAAAGAAAGTGAGATTACACAAGAAAAATTACAAGACGTTTAGTTAGTCAATCCAAATTCAGTCTTTATACTTTAGTTTACGTATGATATACGGTAAATAACTCTGTTTTGTATGTTAGAATTCTCTCCCTTGAAATATTTTTAATGATTAATGTGCTGTATATTGGAAACGAGTCGACAAAATGCTCGATTCGTAATCACGATCAGCTGTTTTATATTATGTTGCGTGAACTTATATGTGGTCTCTGAGTATGAAAAGATAGCAGCCAAAATCTACTTCAAATCATATTCACGACCGTCTTAAAACGGAAAACATATTAGCTTCACTATATCAGTAAAAGAGATATACTCTCCGCTAGAAAGTTATTAACGGATTAAGGATACCTTGGGTTGTAGATAACACCAACAGGAACAACAAACTGTATTACCCGCAATGATCTTAGATTAACTCCAAAACCATATAATGAGGGAAAAGGGTGACGAAAATTCTGTGTGAGTCCTCTAAATGGATTCTACCAGTGATTTGATGGCCTGACGTTTATTTATTTCCAGTTCATAGTTATCTCCCTTAGTCTTCTTGAATTATTACAGGTATACTATTGACTTTTGGGAACATTCGGTCCAAAAGCTCTCCTGGGTAACTGATATTTTCCGAACCAGGGTTCTTTGTATAAGTCAATATTCACTATATTAAAAGTATTTTGTTTTAACTTACACAGTTAAATGAAATACAAGTAACCGCACTAAGTATAAATTAGTGCCGATTATAAGAAAGTCTCGACCATCAGTTCGAGGGAGTTGTGATAAGTTCCTGGCTTTGGGTAAAAGAAAATACAAGAGGATCAGTTATTTATGATTTCATTTAACATATTTCCCTATCAGATTCACACAGTTATTGCAATGGTCGTTCGGTTTTCCTAAGCCCTGTGAGAGATCTCAGAAGGCTAGGTCTCCAACCAGGCCTTTCACGACATCCTTAAAGCCAGGATATTTTCACCACCAACTTTTCACCACACCCTCGTGCCCGGGAAGTCTGTGTTCTACATGAATTACATTACAGCTAATAGCATTTTGTTTTCTATTGTCTGTATATTTTCACTTATGAAATATGTTCTGCAGACTACATTTTAAATTCGTTTGTCACCAACCAAATAAAGTATTACAGTGTATGGACCAGTGTAAAGGTTATATTAAGACTATTAATCTTTACGGGATTCTCAGTCACTTATAGGAGAAATGTTTTGGTTCGCAGCAGCATTTCTGTTTCTTTCCAACTTCACAGCAGTTTGATCTATCTATCTATCTATCTATCTATCTATCTATCTATCTATCTATCTATCTATCTATCTATCCATCTATCAATCTATCTATCTATCTATCTATCTATCTATCTATCTATCTTATCTATCTATCTATCTATCTATCTATCTATCTATCTATCTATCTATCTATCTATCCATCCATCTATCAATCTATCTATCTATCTATCTTATCTATCTATCTATCTATCTACAAGCATATGTACTTGTTTCCGCATTGAACTGCGGCCATGCTGGGGTATCGCCTTCAAGCTTTCAATCTATCAAATCGACCTCAGTACTTATATTTTTCTTCTATTCTAATTTTCATTTACCAAACTGCTAAGGAACGGAAGCGTAAACATATTGAGACTCTTTCACCATTTCACTTTCAAGTAAAATATTTTCCTATCTTTGAGACCAACTATGAGACCAACACCCTAATCTTATACCACTCCCTTCAGCAGAAAAAAAAAAACATATTAGCACAATGAAATCTCCAAAAGAAACAACAAATCTTAAAATTTAGGGTAAGCAATTGTGTACCCCGTCTTCAAATGCAAGTGTTGATACGTTATCAGATGCTTAAGCAGCTCTGTGTGTGTTTCGGTCATGACCACTGCTACACCAGAGCTGTGCGAGGCATTCCACCTCTGTAAGCGACAATATTTCCGTACAAACAGTACGAGCTTTATTGAGTAAACTCTTGCGACTCTGCTCCAGACGTTTCTGTGTTTCTCAATGCTTGTTCTTACTACAGCTCACATTCTCTCTCTTGAGCCACATGTAATAGCATCTTTCTCTCCTTCGCAGCTAATCCAATACTGCAACAAATCCTCTAACACCTATCTCCATAGAGAGGCATATGGATTCCTATCAATTATTTTCTCAGAGTTCAACTAACTGTGGGGCGCGTTAGCTACTTAGAAGAAGTGATAACGGTATTTTCTGTCTTTCCTGACGAAAGCATCTTTGACGTTCGATTCCCAGAGAACTGTTAGCTCTACCATCTTTACTACTTGCCTTTTGTGGCATCATATAGCTGGGTCGAGTCATTTTGCTTTCTATTTTAATTAGCTTCACAAATTTGTATAACAAATGTAGAAGGCATCGCTTAGTAGTTAGGGTGTTGCACCCACGATCGTAAGATTGCGGTTTCGATTCCTGGATAGGGCGATGAGTTGTGTTCTTGAACAAAACAGTACATTTCACATTGCTCCAGTCCACTCAGCTGACGAAAATGAGCAATCCTATGACGGACCAGTGTACCGTCTAGGTGAGGAATATATATATTCCACAGAATCCGGCACACCAGCTTTATGAGTCTATGGTTGGGAAAGGATCTTTGACATTGTTACAGTATAGCAAATATCACCTTGTTGTTTTATGATTTTAAAAATGAATGATCGTTTCTTTACATAACCGCAACGCTTGAAATTTAGGAAAGATAGATGTAGTTAGGTACAGAAGTGGCTGTGTGGGAAGTAGCTTGTTTACCAACCACATGGTTCCGGGTTCAGTCCCACTGCGTGGCCCCTTGGGCAAGTGTCTTCCACTATAGCCTCAGGCCGACCAAAGCCTTGTGAGTGGATTTGGTAGACGGAAACTGAAAGACGCCTGTCGTATATATGTGTATATATATATATA
>NC_068985.1:109656020-109659925 GCF_001194135.2 Octopus bimaculoides
GTATGTATGTATATATATATATATATATGTGTGTGTGTGTGTGTATGTGTGTTTGTGTGTCTGTGTTTGTCCCCCCACCATCGCTTGACAACCGATGCTGGTGTGTTTACGTCCCCGTAACTTAGCGGTTCGGCAAAATGAGACCGATAGAATAAGTAAGAGGCTTACAAAGAATAAGTCCTGGTGTGGATATGCTCGACTAAAGGCGGTGCTCCAGCATGGCCGCAGTCAAATGACTGAAACAAGTAAAAGAGTAAAAGAGTAGTCGTTAGCATTGAACCGTAGCACCAAGCAGAAAGATAGATGTAGTCGTTTCCATTGACCCGTAGCAACAGTCATAATGTATTTTATAAATCTTGAAAGGTTTAAAAAACAAGGCTGACCACAGCAGGATTTGAACTTGCAATGTACGTCATGGTTCTTATCAGAATACGGTAAAGAAACTGGCGATTAGAGATATGTCTATCATACCTTTACCAATATATATTCACATACAATTATATATACCCATGCACAAACACGCAAACAGCACACGCACATCACACGCACTGGTTTGGACCTACAATTGTAATTATGTATGTGTATGTGTGTGTGTGTGCGTGCGTGTGTATGTATGTATGTATGCATCTATGCATGTATGTATGTATGTATGTATGTATGTATGTAAGATGCAAAAATAAAAGAAAACACGAAAGCGCGTTGCGCGCGTGCACCGATATATATATATGTGTGTGTGTATATATATAAATACATAAAAACAGAGATTGATAAACAAGTAGACACCACGGACAGACTGACAGACAGACAGACAGACAGACAAACTGACAGACAGACAGACAGACAGACAGACTTACAGACAGATAGACAGACAGACAGACAGAAAGACACAGACAGAAAGACAGACAGACAGACAGACAGACAGATAGACAGACAGATAGATAGATAGATAGATAGATAGATAGATAGATAGATAGATAGATAGACGGATGTGAAGCTATTCTTCTTTTACATGTATTAAAAACACGACTGAATTCTTGTTGTATCTTTTTATTTTTATTACGTCGTTGTTTTATTTTCTGCTCTTATTTACATTTTATTTCGAACAGTAAAGTTCTCAGATCCATTAGCGTTTGTAAATTTCAGAGTCTTATCTTCCGGATGAAATTATTGCTGTTCGTGTTGGCGTTGACATAATTCTGGTAATTATCTGAAAATGTGATTTATATAATTTTAAACTATACACCAGTTGTTGCTAGATACATACAAAGGACAATACATGAGATACGAGGTTAATGGAATTTACAGGAACATTTTGGGACTGTACGAGATATTTTATGGCTTCCGCTGTTACAATATTTCAGTTGCTAATATTAGCCTTTTGCAGGGCCTCGCGTCTGTAGTCGAGAGCCACACCAGTCATCGCAGTAAACACTAAAGTGCATATGCGTCTCCGAGCAGTCGAACAAGGTGTTGCCGGAACGCCACACAGCTATTTGGAATCGAATAGCACGTGCCCGTCAAGGTCCATCAAAGACCAAACTGTGGCTTTGTTGCCACGTCACGCCTCTACTACTTCAGCCGATCGAAATGCTTCCATTTCCTTCTGTTTTAACACATGAACCCTAGTTCAGACAGAGCAGCTACCTTGTTTCGCCTTTAAGAAAAATCGAAGACTATTCTCACCGATGCAAGTTGGCACCATCTCTTAGCCTATTGCATATTCTAACTTGCTAATGCACTCCACACTAATCTATTTCTACAGTCAGCGCTTTACAAAACGTTATATCTGTTCGGTTTTAATCGCCCTTTGTAGAATGCCCTACTGCGTCAACATCTGCTTGACAAGTTAGTTAATCTAGTCTCTGCAATCTTTTGCACTGGGAAAAAGGCTTTCAAATTTCAGTCGTGACCCTGCCTGTGCGTGCTATGAAAACCAACTGAGCAGATCACAATTATGAGATCTGCGTTACCGACCACAATAAATTGTCGCCTTCCTACTCTATCGCTCTCCGATAACCTAATGAAGACTCTATCAATGTGTGGTCTGGAAAAACTATTGCGGTTGCTATACGCCCACATTTACGCATTTGGGAATTTAAGTGCTACCAACGAAACAGTTGGCTTTTCTCAGGAAACGATTTGTAATTCAGGCAGCAATTTCAAGGGGAAGGGACTGGTCAATAACATCGATCACCATACTAGATTGGTACCTTATTTTATCAAGTAAGAAATGAAGAAAGGTACAGTTGAACTTGGCAGGGTTTCAACTCCACAGACGGAATAAATAATGCAAGGCGCTGAGAAAAGGCTATCAAATTTCAATCTAGACCCTGTTTGTGTGGCTATGAAAATCGACTGTGCAGATCACAAATATGGGGTCTGTGTTGCCGACCACAAACTGTGGACTTCCTATTCTATCGCCCTTCGATAATCTAGTGAAAATTCTATGAAGGTACGGTCTGGATAATCCATTGCGGTTGCTCCATGTCCACATTTACGACACTCTAACGATTCTGCTAAGCAACAAGTTTGAATTTGATGGATAAAATCGGAGGAATATAGCAAAATGAAGGTCTTGATGGGGTTATAAACAAATATTTAATAACTTTCCGAAAATAATCAGTCTCAATAAAGGATATGGTTTTAGCTATTGCATCTCGCAAATAAAAGAAAACCAGCATAAAATACAAGTGATAAATATGTTTCTATGTTACAAACATGTGAATACATATTCTACCATAAAAATTGAACCACAACAAAACATTCGCAAGAATTTTGGAAGGAAAATCACCTGGATCGAAATGTTACGTTGAAATTCCAAAAACGTAGTTAAGAAGATACATCCCAAAGTCCAAAGAATATCAGAAATTGAAGGCTATTGCTTAAAAGAAAGAATGCGTAACAAAAACACTGTATGAGCACAAAATAAGCGTGAAAATTAAAAACATCAAGAATTTAAAGGAAGAAGATAGATTTTAACAGGTGCGTAATTAATTAAATAATAAAGCGAGACCAAACTTTCGAAGTCAGAACAATATCTGCCATGGCAGAACACGTCAAAGATATGACTAAAATGGAATATGAAGAATAATTTAGAACAGAAATTTTTTAAGGCAGAAAGTATAAATAAGCAACTCTAAAATTTGCAATAATCTGAGATTCAATTGCCAGTGATCTACTATAGACGAAGTAAAATAACTCCAAATGATAAAACACAATAAAACAATATGTAGCAATTATTGTTGAGACAAAGGAAAGTGGTCACAAGTTCCAGGTCTACTAAAGTAAGAACCTAACTCTGTCAACAGATACTTTGAAAGCATCTGACGATATACCAGTTTTGCTTCTTTCAACAGCAATAAAACATTATCGCTGCTCGTATCAAAATAAATATCATTCTACCATACCTCTTTAATCATGAGTATCAATCAGCTGGGGTCTCCCAAATCGCTTCAGTTATTGAGTCTCACTATCACTGAGAATCTCTATCTGTCAAAAGCACATCATAACGACTTGTCCTTCTCTTCAAGGTCAGAAGTTACTGCAGGTTCCAAACAATTATCGATACTCTAAAACGTACAGCTAAACAAATATTATTTCTCGGAATATTATTCTTTCTACACACAGACATCCTTGGCGGCATCCAGAAAGGATCTAACCAACTACTGGAAATAAAGACACACATAGATACACTCCAGCCTCAAGATGTCACATGATGGTCTTCTGCCTTCTGGCTCTTGTTATGCCTTCTTAGCCAACCTGACAGGCTTCTACCTACTAGCTCCTGTTGTACTAAGCATATAAGCTTTGCAGAGAGAGTGATCTCCAAATATATATATATACGTGTGTGTGTGTGTTTGTGTGTGTGTGTGTGTGTGTGTGTGTGTGTGTGTGTGTGTGTGTGT
>NC_068985.1:109660345-109661020 GCF_001194135.2 Octopus bimaculoides
ATATATATATATATATATATATATATATATATAAGTTCATGCTGTTTTTTGCATTATGTTGCTCACACAAAGGCATAGAAAGATGTAAGACTATCTTTCTCAACGAGGTAATGGCGACCCATTGCGCGTCTCTTGTCTTTCTCTACTAGCTCCTCTTTCTTTTATCTCCTTGTATTTTTCTTCTGTTTAATTATAATCTTCTCACATTTCTCAATTTACATGCAGGTAGACAAAATCATACACAACCGCACACTCTGCTCAGCCAAACATGAGCGCACATACGCACGCACACACGCACGCACGCACGCACCCACACACAACACACACAGACGCACAATTACATATTATATGCATCCCTCTGTGTGTGTGTGTGTGTGTGTGTGTTTGCATCTCTACACGCGTGATTGTCTCGTAATCGTTGCACGTCTTCTGTGTTCGCACATGGACATACACACACATTTAAACATGCACACACCTACGTATGCACACAAAAACATGCAACAATGCATCTACACACACACACACATTCAAATATAACATACACAGAGATATTTCAATTATTCAACATTTTATGAATAGATTTCTTTGTCTGAATATCTTCCTCTTTCTCTTCACCTTTGATATATATAGATGCATACACACACACACACACACACACACACACACACACACACA
>NC_068985.1:109662088-109662966 GCF_001194135.2 Octopus bimaculoides
ATATATATATATATATATATATATATATACTCACATACATATAAATATATATGCATATACATACATAGAAGTGCCTATATCTAAATTTATCTCTATCGCACATACACATATACACACACATGTGCATACACCTACTCTTCCAGATTACAGAATCCTCCTTAACACACACTTCACACGTTTCTCCAATTTAAATCTTAGGGAGATATCTGTTGTGAGCGCGTGTACAATGGCACATATTACCCCCACCCCACTCTAGTTTTTCTCTACACCTAATCTCTCCTATAGAAATATTCTCAGAAAAGTGCTTTCTTCTTTGTAGCTTGTGTCAAAACGTTTGTGTGTGCTGTTATATACTTAATTATATATATGTTTACATATTACAGACATTCTTATTACAGAGACTCACTTCAACGTCCAATTCCGTCTACAATGGTCACCAGTCTGTTTAATAGTGTTTTCCAATGCGAGGCATACATCTCACCGGCTTGACTTGACAGTGCTTTGCATAGACATAAGACGACTTCAGTTTAGGAGTAGTAAGTAAAGTGGATAAAACCGGTCATAAAGTTGTAATTAAAATTTCTTGGTAAAAAAACAAAAACAGAACAAATGTATATAAAAATCAGAAAGAGTGTTTCTACGCACGAAATAAAAAGAAATAATGGGAAATGACTTTTATGTTTCGTGTGTTACGTCTTTCTTCTACTATTTTGAAAGAATAGATGAGGCAAGTGAGAATATTATTTCGGTGAAATCTTATATGACGTCTCAGCCCGCATCCTGACGAACATTCCTTTGTACACTCCCGGCAAATAGATACGTCATATAATGCCGTATAATCTGTGCCTTCTCTGTGGCATCTCAAGTAAATATATATA
>NC_068985.1:109663660-109664599 GCF_001194135.2 Octopus bimaculoides
AGTAATTTCAAATATAAAGGAAAGTATTCCATCTCTACATAATCTACCTTCCTCTATATTTGAAATTTCTACTACCCCTCCAATTAGATTATATAGAATTTAAATTCTTGTTTGATTCACTAGACTGTTGAAAAGCAGCATAGTCGAGATGGTATGTTTTCTTCTCTTACTCTTATTTTTTGCACACATCTACAAAGTGACTTTCTAATATGAAATTCCATCATGCAGCTGAGGAGTACATTTTCATTCTACATTCTAAGTAGTGTTCTCACTACATTAATAAATGGAGCTTGTATGAAACGTACGTACTGCTATAACCTATTGAATTTTTGTTGCTTATCTTCAAATATATATATATATATATATATATACAAACGCACAAAAAATAACAACGTGAAGACGTAGTACATGTAAAGTATTAGCAGCCGCTCAGGGAAGGAACAAAGATGGTTTAACGCTTCGAGCAAAGCTCTTCTTCAGAACAGACGAAAGTCCGATAGAAAAGGAAGACGGAGGAAAAAAAAATCGCCAACGATTTGCAGGACGAACTTTTGTTAGTGAACAGATCACGATTTTAAAGCGACGTAAATATTTTGACACAAATCAAACTAATGGTTTTTGTGTGTTCTTAAACGGCTTACAAATATCTTCCACGCTGCAATTGTTTTTGTTTCAGCACACGATCTCAGATCAAGTCAGTTGTTAAGCAAGTACATCTCCATGATATATATATATATATATACTAGCAGTATAGCCCGGCGTTGCCCGGGATTAAGCTAGGATTATAAAGTGATCAAGTGCTTTATTTCAAACCAAAATAAGTAACATTGACATCAGATTTGCGCTGAATCCGTTGAAATTGGTTGGCTGAAAATGGTTTGCTGGCAATTTGATTGTGAAATCCCATAAGGAATCATTTTATTGGTTATTTCCACCCAT
>NC_068985.1:109666074-109671918 GCF_001194135.2 Octopus bimaculoides
CTCTCTCTCTCTCTCTCTCTCTCTCTCTCTCGCCTTCACGCGCGTACGCACAGATTTGACTTCGCCATGTCAACAAACTTCAAAATTAGTAAAAGTTTATCGATTTTTACAGCTATACGCGGGTGCCTCAGAGAAAAAATTCGCTAAAATGCACATAAAGTCATGACACATCACCTCCTAAAATTGGAGCGACATGCGTGCTAATTTGTGGACGTGCATAAACCACATTCACGTACACACACACACACACACAAACAACTTCTGTTTTATAGATATTGATATATGCATATTTGTGCATTATACATACACATATCTGTGAATCTGTCCACATATATGTGTATGTGTGAGTGGGTGTCTTTATGGAGATGTTTACTTTGTGTGTGCGTGTGTGTGTGTGTGTTTGTGTAGGTGAGTGTTTATGTCTGTGTTTTAAATCTTTCTCTCTCCTTTTTCATGCTTCTCTAACTCATAAAACATGTTCTTGCCCCAGTTTCCACAATACAATCAAGAGCGACAAACTCACGACACCTTTGATTGAAAGTGCTCGGGTAACCGAATATGGACCGCTCTCCTTTCTTTCTTTCTTTCTTTCTTTCTTTCTCTCCTTCCCTCTCTTTCTCTCCCTCCCTTTCACTTTGTCTTCTCCTACTATAGCCACCAGCCATAGCAGTGTTGCTACTGTCACCATAAACACCAATACCACTATTGTAAATGCAACCATGATCATGATCATCATCATCATCATCAAAAACACCACCACCAAAAACATCGCCCAATGTACAAACGACGGGACTGCTTTCAGGTCACTTAATTAACCTGAAATAGCAGCCAAATCTCTTTCAAACGGTTCGCTATTGTCTTTAAAAACAGTGAAGTTTTAAGTTCGCATAAAAGAATATTCTAGCAGCCTCGTAAAGATGAGATGAATTTCACCGGCTGGAATAAACTTGATTGTAAGTCTGCTGAATCATGTTTGAAGAAGACCCCAGCAACAACGAAACCGGCTAGTAGGTCTCTAGTTGGTTGCTCAACCTGCTAGAAATAGCAGCCAAGTCAACCTCAAAGCGCAGCCTACTCTCTTTTAAAGAGGGTAAATTAAATAAGATAGTTCTACATTTCTATATTGTGTTTTTAAAATACAAGATGGAGAGGTCACGGTTGAAATATCTTTGGTCACGGATTTTCTCGTACTCTCAGAGTTGACCTAGAGCTAAGCAACAGTAGCAATTGCAGGTGTAGGGGTCTCTAGATGTTAGGTCGTGTTGCTTGAAATAGCAGGTAAGCATCTATAAAATTAATGTGTTGTCAAATAAATCCGTTCGTGCTTTTTCAATTCCATTTATTTTTATCCTTATTTTTTCTTCAACAATATTAGGAAATCAGTCAATAATATATTCTACTTCATTGCTCACGATCTCTTGCAAACGTTCCACCAGCTTCTCAGTGCTTTGGCTGTAGAAACCATCAAGTCTTGTGCCGAAGAGTTCACCTTGCCACTTTCTCACCTCCACGTCGTTTTGAACGGAACACCTTGCAGACTGTTGGAGAGCGACCGAAAAAGGTAATCTGAAGGCACTATATGGGGAAATACGGCGGGAGCGGTAGACCTTCACAGCTAAGCTCTTGAATAGCATGTCTGGTGGTCAAATTAACGACGAGGAGGACGAGCGTTTCATGTTGATAAAGCACGCTGAGACACCGGCCGAGCTGTTTCAGCTGGATCTTCTCGATGAGCCACGCATTGACGAAAAGTAAAACTCTGCATTGACCGTGTGATTGTTTAAAGCATTTCATAATGAATTAACCCTTCTAATCCCATCAAATGCAGATCAAGCAGCTCTGGCTCGGCTTGTTTAATCTTTATAGACAGAAGGTATATGAGCAGTTCCCATGTGCACTGTCTTTTGAATTTCTACCATTTTGGGGTTTTCTGGTATTTGAGCTAGGAAAGAATCAGCCCTTTTTGCTATCATTCCTAGGGCACGTATGACAACTGGCATTGTTTTAGTCTTCAGGTTCCACATTTTGCTAATTTCAGAGTAGATCCATTCAGTCTCACCAGTCTTGCCATTGTCGACTACCTTTTTTTCATACACACTAGAAAGCAGCGCCTCGCTCTCTACTCTCGCCTTCCTCTTCAAATGATGTTTGAAGAAATTGATGAGGGCTTGACCAGATTATTATGTGCGTGTCTTCAAACCTTTCAGACGGGTCCACCACACAGCCTGTCTTGTCACAGCAACTAAGCAGAGAAAGATCTGCCTTCCCTTCTCTGCTAAAGCAAGGAGGTGCGTCAATATTCACTATACACTCAGCAGACAGCTGAATTCATCTTGCACGCAACAACAGCGGCTCCACACAATCCCACAACTCTCTAATTCATGGATTCTGAATTATTGCATGCAGGACGGTTTCGTCCTTTTGCAAGAGTCGCGGGTAGGTTCAGCTGTTGGCACTTCCATGCCTGAAGAACTTTCTCGAGGTCGACTTTGCTTTTCATCCTTTCGGAGTCGATAAATTAAGTACCAGATGCGTAATTGGGTCGATCTAATCGACTGGCTCCCTCTGCAAAAATTTCGGGCATTGTGCCTAGAGTGGAACAGTATCACTCCTTGCTTGATGTTAACGCCACATGTTTTTGTAAATTTTTTTTTTTTTTTGCTGTAACTCACCCTGGGTCTAAGGCCTCCATGCCTTAGACCCTTGTGGCCAATAAAAGAAATCATTGTTATTATTATTATTATTATTATTATTATTATTATTATTATTATTATTATTAAGGCGGAGAGCTGGGAGAATTGTTAGCATGTCGGACAAAATGTTTAGGGCATTCCTTCCCGCGATAATTCTAATCCCAAATTCCGCTGAGGTCGACTTTGATTTCTCTCCTATCGGGGTTGATAAAATAAAGTGCCAGTCATGTACTGAGTCGATGTGACTGACTTACTACTCCCCCAAATTTCAGACCTTATACCTATATTAAAAACATTTACTTTCTTCATTATTTTTTAAACGTGTCATTGTTTATCCCACACCGCTGAAATCAAATCTAAATAGATAGTGGAATTAAAGGAGTGACAATGAAAAAACTAACGATCTAAATAATTCAGTTCTCGATTTTTTTCCTTTTATTCACTCATTGGGGTACAGTCTAGTTTAGACGCTGCCGTGAAGGTTTCAAATCACCCCTTGTACTACCTTTTTTTTAAGCCTGGAGGCTGCTCTATTCGGCTCTTTTACTGAGCTAAGGTACGAAGATATAAACACACCAGCACCGGTTTTCAATGAGTGGAGAGACAACAAACACAAGGACATATACATACATACATACATACATATATACATACATACACACAGACAGGCAAACACGCAGGCAGACAGACAGAGACAGACAGACACAGACACACATATACACAAACACATACACACTCACACGCACGCATCCCCACACACACACTGATATATATGAGATCTAAAGCAATTTTTATGCACTACTTACTTATTCTTACCTGACTAGCCATGTATTTAATTTGCTGAGAGCAAGTAATTACCTATGCCACTCGAGTGGAAAAAATATAATAAATAGCTGCGTTGCAAAAAATTATTAACGAACTTTCTTATGGACATTTATATTTTTCATTGATATGCAAATTTCTTTTGAAAATCAAAACCAGTTAAATAACCAGTTTGTGTCTGAAACTTGTATCTTAAATTGTACTTCAAAATATGATAGAAATTAAATTTAGAATATCTCATAGAAATTCATAATGAACTAAACAATATCCGTGACTTATGCGTGTTACCACCCGACGGATTTCAGTATAGCTGACCCATTTAACACTGATTACACTTGATAGGGAGAAGAAATATTAATGCATTTAGAAAGGTAAAGATATGTGAAAGTAAATATAAGGGTACATACGAGGCATACTCTTACGGTTTTCAGACTTTTTCAGGAGTGACATTGCATCATTGTATCAACCAGACTATCAGATGTAGTTATGCACCAGTGGTACATACTTTAATCTAAGTATACTTTCATATACTTAGATTAAATGCCCAGTATCATTCTCCTTCTAAAGGACTAATGTGAACCGACACACAGAAAAGTTCTCGGACTTTTGTTAAATCTATATTAATCGTTTACACTGAAGCTGAGTTTGCAATTAATTTCTGATACTGATCGTAAATATTTATCGATTGTTGTTTAGCCTCGGGCTATGACATCCATCAAACTCGAACAGATTACAGAACAATACCTTATGGTTTCGGACGCGTCCTTCAGAAGACATGATACCGGCGTTTCATAATAATGAGGCCTACTGTTTAACTCTCATCCTCTAGTATGCCTTTTATAAACTTGTACTTATCCATTTCTCTTTGCAATAGCTGCTCTATGGAGCGTTTTGCTCCTTAGTATTTGTTTTAAAAGATCATTATCAGCAGATTGACGATTGATAATATCTTTAGTGTTAACATTTTACATTGTAAATCTTAGAAGTTCGAGAGAAGGTTAAAATGTAATTATTCAGGTTACACTAGTAATAGTTTCTTTGAAAGCGGTTCTACGTAGGATTTGCAATTTAGAGGCATATTTGTGTGTTCAAACTGCATCTATACTCATATCTGTATTGATATATACTTACTGTGACATATACACGTAGACTTTATTCTATACCCGGGTCGTATTGCTTAAAAATTGTGCATGCAACTGAAATGTAATTCGAATATTTTATGTTAAATTTCAGCACTGTTAAATGTGTACTCCTCGTAGTAATTAATATTTTATTGCTATCGCTCCGCCCAAACCGATTTATTCAACTTAACAGCAATAAAAATAATTTAATGTTCCTCTCAATGTTAAGAGTCAACATATCAATCACCTCATGTCAGTTTTAATGGGTTCCTATTGATATTTTACATTTCAAAACTAAATATTCCAAGAAATTTTCTGTTATAAGGAGTTGGCTCCCAAGGGAAGAATTTCACTCAGCCATTGATTTCCTCCACATCAACTCCCAATTTTCTTGGCACATCTGTCATCGTTGAGTACCGAAATCTACCTCTCTCTGTTTGTTCTTTTTTATATATATATAATACGCCACACGTATTTGAACTCCGCCTCTTTCCACACCAATCATTCCAAACATTCCATTCTATACTCACGATTACTACGCCTTCACATACACCTTAGCCACGATCACAACTCTGACACCCAAAGTTATATGATACCCCTCCAATAATGCATCGTGTCTACACCACAATAAATCTTACTAGCCTTGACTCCGTTCTTATACTGTTGATCATATTTTAGCTATAATGACCCTTGTCCATTTGAAATTCCCTCTCATATTTTATCTTAACACTTAACATCTTCAGCGTCCAACCAGCCCATTTTGCACATTTTTTTCCTCGGGACACCACTATTTTTCTTATATTACATAAATGCGTCCTCTTCTCCTTAAATCCAGCCCCTAATTTACGAGACATCAAACACTCTCACACCAAATACATCTTTACCCTGCCCTCAGATCTGCTGTAACAGATGCCATGACGTCCACGCAAACAACACGATTTGACCCATCCAATGTACCCTCCTATCGCAGACCATTTCACTTACACCACTTCACTTTATATAAGCACACACAGACTCACCACCCTGAATTGTACACTACTCCTCACAAACACAGATATAGGATTACCTACTCTACATTCCTCAACCCCTCACACAATCAGTACATACATACATACAGGGGCCTGAAAGACCTTAATCTCACATAATTTCCTGTCATGCACTCGAATATATTTGTACGTAGATATATGTCTACATATGTATGTATGTAT
>NC_068985.1:109672994-109674400 GCF_001194135.2 Octopus bimaculoides
ATATATATATGTATATGTGTGTGTGTGTGTGTGTGTGTGTGTGTATATATATACATATGTATGAATATATATATATATATATATATATATATATGTATCTATCTATCTATCTATATATCTATCTATCTATATAAATATATGTATATATAACAAAAGAGTGAATAGCATTCTATATGCAGTTATTGTAATACAAGAAGACGAGGGTCTCTCAAATGGAACGTTTTTAATTATATGTCTACTCCGATGAATGGTCTGGATAGTTTCAACAAAAAATGCTGAGAAGTCCAATTAGTATGACATATATGTCACACCCATCACAAGCATTGAACACCAGCGAATTGCTGTGAGATATCTTAACAATACAATTTCCAAATGGTGGTAGATTCTTTCACTGCAAATATATGTATTTACTCTTTACTCTTTTACTTGTTTTAGTAATTTGACTGCGGCCATGTTTGGGCACCGCCTTTAGTCGAGCAAATCGACCCCAGGACTTATTCTTTGTAAGCCTAGTACTTATTCTATCGGTTTCTTTTTGCCAAACCGCTAAGTTACGAGGGACGTAAACACACCAATATCGGTTGTCAAGCGATGTTGGGGGGACAAACACAGACACACAAACATATACACACACACATATATATATACATATATACGACGGGCTTCTTTCAGTTTCCGTCTACCAAATCCACTCACAAGGCTTTGGTCGGCCCGAGGCTATAGTAGAAGACACTTGCTGAAGGTGCCACGCAGTGGGACTGAACCCAGAACCATGTGGTTGGTAAGCAAGCTACTTAGCACACAGCCACTTCTGCGCCTATTTGAATAAAAAAATTAATGAATGTGAAGTATATCGATAAAAATTTTCAAAAAGTGGATGTCTTTGAGAGAACCGATAAATACCTCAAAACGAATATTGTGGTGATGATTTTTTCACTCGTGTGTTTTAGACAATCCCCGACTAGTTGTATTCTTTTAAATGGAGAAAATTTCTAATTTTTCAGTTGCAAATATTAAGAACATAAACGAGATTACTGCTCTCAAAATATGAAATTAAAACAAAAGCATAAATACGAAATAGATTCCAGAATGTTTAAGACGTTTTCAGGAGAGACATTTATTAATTTCAATGAAGGAAGATCCTCTAACATCAATGCACTTGTTGCAGCGCTCCATACACTTGGTGAAGGTCCCATAGAAGTTCTCCAAACTGATGGTGTCCTCGAACCTTATCACAGTCTCCTTCGTCTTCCTATTCATCTTCGGAAACAAAAGGCACAGGGAACAAGGTATGGGCAGTAGCAACGGTAAGGGGAAGTTTTGATTCCCATCTCTGTTAAGTAGTTGGTTACTAGGATGAAATTATGAACTGGGGCATTTTCTTGGTGCAAGTGCATATATATATA
>NC_068985.1:109677086-109677490 GCF_001194135.2 Octopus bimaculoides
ATATATATATATATATATATATGTGTGTGTGTGTGTGTGTGTGTATGTGTTTGTGTGTCTGTGTTTGTCCCCTCCAACATCGCTTGACAGCTTGGTATATTCCGTTAAGAAGGTGGCATAGTACAGAATAAAGCTCGTCTACACTCAGAATTACCCAATAGGATCCGGTTGCATTATTAAATACTTTCAGGTTTGTGTCTGGGTATTCGACGTGTGTAAATATAAAATTGAAAAAATCGGAGTCAACAAGGAATACGGTTGGACAGTTACTTTTTAATCACAAAATACCTGTCCAACCGTACTCCTCGTTCTTGACTCCAATTTCTTCAGTCTTTTATACACACACAATATATATATATATATATATATATATATATATATATATATATATATATATATATATA
>NC_068985.1:109677500-109678046 GCF_001194135.2 Octopus bimaculoides
AGTTACAACACAAGAGCACTCAGTGAGCGCAAGCATTCACCAAGGTAACACAAACGTCCCCTTAGCGATTAGCCAGAAATTACTTTTAGAATGCGAATATCTGAAATAAACTCGACTACTCTCGCAAACGGGAATACGAAAAACGAATCAGACAGCTCTCAAAAGTTAAGTAAATCAAAATCGGAAAAATCTGAAGAATAATCCACAATCCGTTTCCGGTACCTGATCAATCTCAATGGTAGTTATGGAATTTGAAGTTGGCTGTAGAATATTTAGTACCAGTAATAAATATTTTATCCTTATTTAATACAAGCCAAAGTTTACAACAAATTCACCATTCAAAATAGTTTTCAAAGGCGTGTGTGTGTATAGTTTCCAAGGCGGGATTAATAATAACTTCTCCTCAGGACATTTTAAATGAATACCATGACATGTTTTCGATTTCTCTTCTCTTAAATTCCGGCCTTGTCAACGGACAAACAAGCACGATTGAAAACAATACCACCGATTATATATTGTTAATTTCGTAAATCTTTCAGAAGGGGC
>NC_068985.1:109680421-109683913 GCF_001194135.2 Octopus bimaculoides
TTCATCAGAATCCATCCGGCGGATGGATTCGGATGAAACGATAATATATCTTGTCCAAGGACAAACAAACACGACTAAACGAATACTTCCGCCTTAGTGAAGGCGGAAGTAAAAAGGAAAGAAACAATGAGTGTGTAGTTACTAGAGTGTTGCCGGTTATATGACGGCTATCTTTGAAATTATATTTTAGCCACCAAACGGAATAATAAGCAAATATGACATACATACAACAATCATAATTTAACTTTATTAAATTTCTTACTGCTTATACCATATGATAATAAAAAATTATTGTATGATTTGTATGATTTTACAAGAAATTGAAAGAAATAAGATTACTTATTTATAAACTTACGATAAATATATATTGTTATTTTCGTAAATCTTTCAGAAGGGGCACATTGGAGTTGTGCCTTTGCTGACAGTCGTTCATAAAGAAATAATTAATTATGGTGATAAACGATATTGTTATAATTCGCGATGGTTTATTTTTTGACAAATAAACGCACACACTATATAAGCATTCTTCACTTCAGCTTTATTATCGTTCTTATTTTAGTGTCTCTTGTCTGAATTCTCTCGTCACACATCCTATGATCTCTTTAGTGGCTCTCGATCCCACGTGTCTCACCCTGACAGGTGTACGTTTCAACACACGAGTTCACATCAGGAATCTTGCAAAACCAATATATAAACGATGATACAGAATATGATTTAAACAGCGTTGATTTAACATTGAAGTGGTAAGAGTTTTACAACAGTGATGAGGTAACGGGGCAAAAGCAAGCATAAAAGTAGACAGACAGAAGCTTGGACAAGTAAATAGATTTTAAGCATTAAGGACAAATAACAAATCATTAGTGAGCGGCTAATGTGAAAGCACCTCACGTAATGACGATCGTGCCCTGAATAGTTATGGGTTGCCCTCTGGCAAGGTACAGCACCCGTTCAGCGACCCTGCCAGGGATACGGCGAAGTCATGGCACTGCGGCACGGTGGATTGTGAAAAGGTAGCAGAAGAGCTCATCAGTGCTTTTTATATTGATGTTGTGCAGAGTAAAACCAAGCTCTATCATGAGAGTAACTGCAATGCATCCATAGGGGTGGTGTCCGTGGTTGTGTAATCAGCAAATAAAGATTCACTATGACACAAGCTCCCAATTCAAATTCATAACAATGGAAATGGATGGAGACAGTGAATCATAGGAATACGTGTAAGCAGTGAGACCGAAGAAGAAAAATAAATCAAAGAAGATCACTGCGAAGAAGAAATTATTTCAAGAGTAAATAAAGCTAAAACGTCTGAAAGAATGAAAAAGATCTTCACCGCAAAAGACGTAATTCTGTACCTAAACCGGAGGCTAGAAAGAAATATATTATGCCAGTTGTCTTTTACGGTGCAGTGATTTGATCAATATACTCAGCTACGGAAAAAAAAGACAGGGTCCTTTGAGATGTGACTCTTTTGCAGATTGAGCAGTATAAGCTGGAAAGACAGAGTAACAAATGTTGCAGATGTTAGGGATAAGACGACCAATAACTTTTTAGTCGCTTAACGTTTCAGCACGTGAACGTTTTGGCAAATGAACATGGCGTTTAACCAGGCATGATCCTGAAAAAGCCAATGTGTGCGTTCTCTAAGATACAGATTTATCCAAGTAAAACAAGTTACGAGTTCTTTTCTTATATTTCATTAGTCTAGTACTCGAGGCCCAAATTACAATGACAGTTTCTGTTACATCGACAATACTAAAACAGCTGATAGTCAAAAGACACGTTTTGTCGAGAATCAAGTCTATAGAACTGTTATATTTTGGATATAGTGTGTACCAGAAGTTACTACTGAAGACCATCCTGACAGGAATTGTGAAAGTGAAGAGGCGCTCAAAACACGTTTGTCAATTGACGCCGTCAACGAATTGACTGGAACCAAGAGCCTGGCTGATTGTATGCATGTAGCACAATACGAAAGGAACTTAGTAAGGTGATCCTTGAGCACAGAGGGAGGGGGCTCCTGGTTGATAAACGTTGTAATAACAGTATGGTGGTGGTGGTGGCAGCGTGGTAATAACAGAGTAACTTTATTGTGGTTCTCACTGTAGTGGTAGCTTTGTAGGGTTGATACCATGGCGGTGATGAAGTGGCAGTAAGGTGTTCCAGAGATAAAAAGAGATAAACGTGACTATAGAGACAATGGTGAATAAATTTCAACAAAACGATACAGAAGTATTCCGAGAAAGGAATGAGACAAAAACAGTGGGGCTGGGTGACAAACAGACAGACTGACTGACTGACTAATTAAGTGATTGATTGAAAGACAGAGAATGTGTGTGTGTGTGTGTGTGTGTGTGTGTGTGTGTCTGTGTGTGTGTGTGAGAGAGAGAGAGGGGGGGGACTGACAGACAGAGAGAAAAACAGACAGAAAGACAGAGAAACAGAGAAAACAGGTAGAAAGTTAGAAGACCAGAACGACCTCTTCAAGCTCTTACGCATTCTTATATACCCTCCTCCGCATTAAAGTTAACAGAAAATGAAATCCATAAAATACAGTCGATAAAGACAGCCTTTTTGTTTTGTATTTGATAGAAACCTGCACTCTGTGTTTAGTATCATTGTCCCGAATTCGTTTCAAAGATATAATACATGATACTCTAAAATACTAAGTTTATATCACAGCGTTTTTTAATTGTTCAAATTTAAGAAGAAAAAAGATTTGTTTGCTATGAGTGGGAATATTAAATGCATTTATTCATGCGTGTTTTGAAGTGAGAGCTATGAATAAATAGTGATCGGAATGTGATCTATCACCATGCAACAGTAAAGTGGAAAGCAACATTCCTCCAGTATGACGACTGGGAAATTGTCACACACAAACGAATACACATACAGACACAAACTCAAAAAGACACATACACAAGTATACATATACTGATTTATGATGACTGCATGTTCTTCATTTGCTGAATGAGGATCCTGATCCTCTCTTCTCTTTTTGTATGACCATGCGGGTGACTCTGTAATAGCTACCACAGTTCTTTTTCATGGTAAAACAATTAATCAAATAAATACATTACTTTGTATTTCTGGTATTTGTTTTTCCACCCATCGAAGAAGGAAGAAAAGTAAGTAATAATAAAAAGGTTCTCTCTCCCCTTTTCTTTCTCTCCTTATTCTATTATCCTGTATACATATATGCATACACACAGATACACACATACACTCATGACCCCGCGTGTGTATCGTTGGCGACTTTCTTTCTCCATCTTTCCCTCTTTGGACTTTTTCTATATTTCTGATGAAGAACTCCGCTCGATACATGAAATCCACTTTCTTTCTTTTCCTTTCCTGAGCGACCAGTAACACAGTACTTGTTCCATGTCCTCATGTTGTTGTTTTTTCTTGCTTGTTCTTATTTGGATTGACTCTCTCTCTCTCTCTCTCTCTCTCTCTCTCTATATATATATATATATATATATATATATATATATATAT
>NC_068985.1:109685571-109692345 GCF_001194135.2 Octopus bimaculoides
ATATATATATACGAAGGTGTCATTAATTCTATTATTATCCAATGTAACTATTTTAGGAATGATAATAACAGAATCAATGACACAGGCTACTGCAGGCCAAAAAATACCATTAAATAACCGAGGGATTAAAATCAAAGGGCATACTAAGTATGTCTACCTGCTTGAAATAACAGTCAAAACTCGTTGGCGATTTAATAGTATTGCATTATTTTTTCAATAATATTGTTGAATGTTTTTCTTTGATTTATTGGTAAAATAAGTATTTTTATATAAATTGACTTGATATTTATTGTTAGTTGACATTCTATTTAACGATAAGTTAATAGTATAACGCTTAACATTTTAGTTTAAACCAAAATTTCGATAAGAATAGTGTTGCATTTATTTCCAATAATATTGTTTAATGTTTCTCTTTGATTTGTTGGTAAAATAAGTATGTTTATATAAATTCATTTATTGTTAGCTAATATTCTAATAAACGCTAAATTAATAGTATAACGTTTAAATTTTATTTTAAACTAAAGCTTCGATAAAATAATATTGTTAAATGTTTTTCTTTTATTTTTTGGTGAAATAAATATTTTTATATAAATTCATTTATTATTTTTGTTAGTTTATATTCTAATAACGTAAAGTTAATAATTTAACGTTTATAATTTTAGTTTAACCTAAAACTTCGATTAGATAAGTATTGCATTTATTTTCAATAATATTGTTAAACGTTTTTCTTTTATTCATTGGTATAAAAAATATTTTTACAATAATTCATTTGTTATACATTGTTAGCTGATATTCTAATAAACGATATGTTAATAGCATAACGTTTAAATTTTAGTTTAAAGTAAAGCTTCGATAAGAATAATTTCGCGAGCAAGCTGTTCCGTTGATCGGATCAACGGGAACCCTCGACGTCGTAAGCAACGGAGTGCCAACAACAACACTAGAGGTCTTAAAATATGATCTGGGTTATAAAAAATGGTTAAACATACTATAATACAATGAGGCAGCTTGGCAGTCAAACAGATGACTTCCAACACGAACTAGTGACAAATGTATGAAGTAAATAATTCAGAGAAAACTACATTTGAATCTCTAAAATATTGAACGCGTTAAAATAATACTGAGTCCATATGTTCACTCTTACATGTAACACATGTTTATGCCGTATTATACGGTGTGTATGAAGGTTAGAGTATGTGCGTTTTGTATATTATTTGATGCATTGTTAATTTCTGTTCCACTCGAATAGATTTTTCCACTTAAAATTACCTATCACGCAAATTTTAAAACTTCAGAATATCTGCTTTGTATTTTTTTTTTAAGGTAATGCCTAGTCACACCACTCGCTTGCATACATACACGCTTGCATACATATGTACACATACTCACCACACATGAATCCCCCCCTCTCTCTCTCTCTCTCTCTCTCTATATATATATATATATATATATATATATATATATATATATATATATATATATACATACATACAGTGTATGTAAATTGTCGTTGTTTATATTTTTAATTTCACGCATGGGTATCGTTTGTTTTTTAATTTTGTCGATGACAGTATAGCAAGGTCGGTTGGGCACCGTCTGTGAGATAAACAGCACCATGGCACAATTCACTCTGCCAGAAATTTGGAAACGACATGCTGCACTACTTGGTATTCGAGTCGGAAGCATCAATAGGAACATTTCAGAGTGTTCGGGTGTCAATCTGAGGACAGTGAAATCTGAGAACATGTACCGAGAGTTATAAAAAACAAACATCCAGTCAACATAACGATGATTGGAGTGATCACTAGTGATGGCGAGGTTACGCCTCCAAGGACAGCTTCCTCTTTGCCCATTTCTGGGTAAGACTAGCTATCCTGTTCGTCATTTCAACCTGGAGGTCGGGACCGAACCCGACCCTGAGCAGTTTAAGTGATCTGTCTGACTAGTGCTCGACGCCACCGTCCGACGGCATCGGCCTGCCTCTCCAGGTGCCCAGTCGTAACCCCACCGACTTGTCGGCGTTAATTTGGCCCCTGTAACCGATTCATATATCTTTAGAATGGAGCCAACTGTCTCCACTTTGGATTTATCCGACACCTTGACAGTGACGTCGTCCGTGTGAGACGTCATTACTCTTCCGTGTCCCAATTCGAAAGGGATGCCCCTTAAAACTATTCCAACTTCCGTAGCAGTGGCTCGAGAGCCAGCACGTATAGAAGACATGACAGCGGGCAGCCCTGACTCTCCGAGCGTGCGATGCTAAACGGTTCCGATAGATGGCTGTTTACTTTAACCACTGAGCGGGTGCTGCTGTGTATTGCGGCTTCTGAAAACAGGTCCCAAACAGACCGTTTCAGGACGGTTTCCAAGTAGTGATGTTCATCCGGTCGAATGCTTTCCACTGATCTAAATTCATCAGGGCCCTATCGAAGTCAGTTTTAATCCTGCCTTCTCTACGATGTATCGCATAAGGTGGAGGTTGCCGTGGATAGCCCTATTCGGGATTGCGCACATTTATGCTTTCCTGACTACACTACCAACGACAAGTGTCAAACTTTTCGCTAAGACTTTGGCCAAAATATCAAACTCTGTTTAGCAGAGTTATGGGCCGAAAATTCCCTAGTACATTCCAATGGTCGGCGTCTTTCTTCAGTAGCGTTACCACACATCGGATAACAGCACTAGTAATTATCCTGGTTTGTTGCCAGTTGCGGCAGACGTCTGCTAAGTGGCCGCCAAGTAACTTTGGAATGAATACATAGACAATCCAAACCGGACGATTTGCGACTTATGCAACGACTCATTTCCGTTATCAGTATTTCAGTGGTCGTTATCGGCCTTTCGTAAAACCTCGGGTCCGCTGCAGAGAACCGCGCAGGCCGTCCGGGTACGAACTAAAACTCCCGTTACTGTCGTTGACCCTTTGCACTATCCCACTATCCAAACAGATGCGCGAAATGCTGCTGGAAAGCTGCACACATCTGCTCGGAACAGTGTAGCACGCGCCCGTTCTGATCCGTCAAAAGCCTGATCGTAGTTTTTTGCCATGTCGCGTCTCTACGGTTCAGGTCCATCGAACGTCTGTAGTTCTCCCATGTTTGAGAGCACAGGACTTAGCTCTGACAACGTATCCTCCGTGTTTCGCCTCAAAGAAATGGTCAAGGGCCATTCTCGCTGCTAACACGTCAGTCGCAATGGCTTTTACTAATCACCCCTTCAAGTTTCTATCTGATTCTCCCTCTAATTTATTTCTATCTATTGCGAACTCTTTGTTAAACACTATCGATTCTACTCTAATTGCCCCCTCCAAAGCGATCCGTCACCGGTTGTTGACGATTGACTCTGTCAACTGCCGCTTAACTAGTTTGCTAATCTGGTCCCTGTAGCCAATGCGTACCAGAAAGGATGCGTTCAACTTCATGTAATCGGGTCCCTGTCTATAGGTCCTATCTAAATCGACCGTGCAGATCACAAATTTGTGGTCTGCGTAGCCGACCAATTTTAATTGTGGACACCCTATGCTTTCCCTATCCGCTGATCTAACAAATACTCTACTTGGATACGATCTGCGTGACCTATTGTGGTTGCTCCGTGTCCACACTGGCACATCAGGGAAAGCCAGTCGATACTTGTCAGACAGCTGGAAGCTCTTCCAAAGTTCTTGCACCCACTACTATGTACAAGCCTCACACAGTCCTTCTGTGCGTCCGAAATACTATTCCAGCCCTTTCCTAATATTAAAGTGTGAGACTTTTCCAGGAATGAGCAATAAAAATATGACTAACAATACGATGGAGTGTAATGAGTTGAATCTATTTAAAAAAACAGGCTATTACTTTCGATCATGCTTTGTGTTAGGACTTGGCGCGAAGGTTGTTAGCCTGTGGGCAGAAAAGAGGAAAGGTATCGTTGAATGGGGTCTGCGTCAGAGGAAAGTTTCTGAAGTGTGAGCAAAGGACTCGAATGTTTTAAGTATGTGGCCCATCAAAGATAACGTTTTGTGTGCGATAGATAGGAAATAACTGAACTTAGTATACTATAAGTGGATAGAAAGAATGGCAAGACATTTAGCCGCAATAATGACGCAAGTAACGCATATTGTTATTAGTAAGATACATATGAAGATTTCTTGTGATGTAGAAGTTGAAAAAGAAGTGAAGTATGCTATTTAACCAAACGAATAACTTATCTTGAAAGGAGGTATTTCCTTTCAGAATTAAGATTTGGGAAATAGATTTCCGTTTGCACAAACCCAGCAGTCATTTGAGGGCAATAACACTTTATACTGAAAGTAGCTCTTTAAAAGAAATCATTAATGTCAACACGAACCACGCATAACACTGATATACAACGAAAACATTTATCCAGTACTACATCACTATGGCTAAATTTGTGAGAAAACAATAACTCCCACTCATATCTTTTGAATATTCTTTTCGTTATTCCCGTAAAAGGATCCCCTTCAGTCATGAATGACCATGGGATTACACCTAGAAAGTTCTCTTCCAAGGCAAAAGTCCGAGCAAGATTGTTTATGGAAGACCATATTAGCCACCACTCTCCACACCACCGATGTTATCCATGGGAGAGGCGAAGACCGATACAGGTTGGCACCAGTGACGTCGCAACTCATTTCTACAGCTGAATGAACTGGAGCAACGTAAAATAAAAATATCTTGTTTAAGAACTCAACACACAACCCGGTCGGGGAATCGAACTCACAACATGGTTGGAAGCCCAACGCTCTAATCAGTGAGCCATGTGCCTTCCGCTATGATTTCTATATAGATTCCACTACGAGAAGACTTGTAGCCTAGCGGTAAAAGAGTTCGGCTTACGACTACGTTGTTATAAATTCAATTATAGGCCCAGGCACTGCGTTTTTCCTTCAGCAAATCTTATCATTTCGCGTTGCTCAAGTCTACTCTGCTGGAGCCCCTAGTTTAATTTTTGACGTAGTACCAGTGATTTTAGAGTGTTTCTGGTAGTGGAAATATCAAAACCTTACCTTTTCTCAAGTGGAGAATTTTCACTGTAGTGGTGCACCGGATGTAACAGTGTTGCTTGTTACCAGTAGTAACATTTTGCTAGGGCTGTGAAGGTCGAATTCATTATTCGTGGCTGATGACTCGTAACACTGCAGAAAATCATACAATTCACGATCCAATAGCATCACAAATCTCCCAGCATATTTCCACGTATATTGTCTTGGGAAAGAAATTTCTCCTGAAACTATTTCCGCTGAGAAAGGGCTTCTCGAGTTAGACTGTACAAGTATGTGTTACATCTAATTGCACATACACACACACACACACACACACACACACACACACAGCAACACACACACACACACACACACACGTGTATATGTGTGTGTGTGTGTGTGTGTGTGTGTGTGTGTGTGTGTGTGTGTGTGGCACTCCGTCGGTTGCGACGACGGAGGTTCCATTTGATCCAATCAACGGAACAGCCTGCGCGTAAATTTAACGTGCAGGTGGCTGAGCACTCCACAGACACGCGTACCCTTAATGTAGTTCTGGGGCAGATTCAACGTGAGGCAGAGTGTGATAAGGCTGGCCCTTTGAAATACAGGTACAACAGAAACAGGAAGAAAGAGTGAGAAAGTTGTGGTGAAAGAGGAAGAAAATACGCTACTGTGGAGGTGCGTTTTGCACCAGAAGAGGAAGCAATTAAGCACTCCATGGAGGCAATAAAATTGGAAAAATGGGTACTTTTGCCATCGTACTGTGGCAAACGTGTGGCCAGGGTGCGAGTTGGCAACGTGTCCCCAGAGCTGAAAGAAGCATGGCTGATGACAGCCATAATACATGACATGAATGAGGAGGCCAGGATACAGAAGGCCACAAGAACTCAATGAGTTAACTACTGGGGATATGGAATAGTTAACCGTTCAAGCAACAGTGGAAGACCGAAACAGAATTGTCGAAGAGATAGTGCTGCCCGATGACGTAAGATTGAGAGTGGTGGTGGAAGGCAGGTCGCCTATATGTTATACATGTGGGGAAAAGGGCCACATGAAGGCGAGGTGCTCCCAGAAGGAACAAGATAGAACAGACGTAGAGGCAGGAGAGCACGGACCAGGTAGTACAGGTCGAGATAAAGGAGAAAGCAAATGAGGAGGGGTTTACGGTGTTTAAAAAAAGAAAGAGAAGTGGGAGAGTAAGCTCTCCACCATAGCAGTAGAAAAAGAAGAAAGAAGAGATGGAAAAGAAGGAGACCAGAAGGAAAGAAGACGAAATGGTAGCGGATAAAATAAGCGAAAAGAAATTGAAATGTTCAAGGAGGAGTTGCATAAGGAAAAGACATTGGTGAGGGCCCCGGTTGTTCCAGTGAAGGAAGAAAATTTAGAAATGCAACTGGAGAGACTGTTGAGACTGGCGGAAGAAAAGAAGAAGGTACCCGGAGCGGAGCAGGAAAACAGAAAACTAATGAGAAAAGGAAAATTTCGATGGAATTTTGTGACGTACGCAAAAAGCAAAGAAACTGAAAAGAAAGTATTAAAGTTTAAACATATTATAAGAGTAAAGTTGCCCACGGATGTGTATTCCGAGAATGTGAAGGCCATCGTGGTGGACAAGGACACCTACGACAGACTAAAAGGCATAAGTGGAGAAGGGATTGACCCGCCAGGAGTGACGGAGGAGTTCGATGAATTGCCACCTGTAGTGGAGCTAAATGATTTAGAACCGTTCCTGAGATTAAAAAGGAAAAAAAAGTAAAATTGTTTTATTGAAGAAAGAAGAAGAAAGAAAA
>NC_068985.1:109692516-109695059 GCF_001194135.2 Octopus bimaculoides
TGTAAATAGTTTATATAAACGTTTAAATGATACTGCATGGGAGTGGGGCCCATGCAGCCATTTCATTTCTCATTTTTATATTGGGTTGTCAGGAAAGTTCGTGCCGATTTATAATAGCTTACCTTTCGATTTATTTGCCAGGAAACCACCTCAATTCTGGGAAGAAGGTATTTTCAAGTTAAAGGAAAGATGGAGACGCATTGTGCACAAAAATGGTTCGTATTTGGTTGATTAAAAATGTAATGGCAAGTATTTATTGACCTTTTTCTTTCCTTTAAAAATCGGCACGAACTTTCCAGACAACCTTATATAACATCTCATTTTCATTCGTTTTATGTTTTTGTCACCACTGTGGTGTGGCTGTAGTGCCCAAATAAAGAAACATTGGCGGAGGCTTGCGCTCTCTGAGCGCTCTTATTACAATTATTATTATTATTATTATTATTATTATTATTATTATTATTATTATTATTATTATTATATGCATACATACATGCATACATATATTATTGATCACTGAGGTTGGATAGTGAAAGAAATATATATTTGCTTTCTCATGTTTGAATCATTCGAGTGCCACTAACTGCTTTCTATAGTGAGAATCACTGGATCTCATCTGTTAACAAGTTATATATATATATATATAACATGTTTTAGACGTGATAGCAAAATGTCGTCGTGTTGTTAGTAGTGGAGACGGTTAGTGCTCATACATTTAGGTTAAGCTGAAGTGGCTTTTTTGTCCTTTTCAGTACTGAAGTCGACATGTGATAATTCGATAGTGGTAGTTGAAATGTCTGCACTTATTTGGGTCAACTGATGTGCCTGTTGCATATATACGATGTATAAATCATTTCTTTATGTGCCTTTTCATGTCACAATATAACTTTTATTTTATGTTGTTGTTTTTGTATATATATGCTACTGCTTGAGTTACTGTGTTTTCAAAATGTTTTTTCCTGCTTTCATAGCAACGTTCCAGCCAAACCACTCAGAGAGACGTGCACGTACGCTTATGTGTGTAATAGGCAGGGTCGAAATTTCATATTCTGATTCCACATATTGCTTGGTGTTCAGAAAATCATAAAACCACATATAACGTAAAAAGAATGTAAATTCTTAATGATTATTATGATATGCAAAAACAAAAATTATGCACGGACCCCAAACGAAATACATGAACAGTGAACACCATAAAATAAACATTAATAGTATTTACTATTTATTTAAATGACCATTGTCTTTTCCAGTCAAAGTGACGTAAACTTTGTCTTGATTTCTGTACATGTAATATAAATTTGTGCTTATTTTCGTAGCCTATTCTGACTTCACAAGCTTTTGTTACTAAATTTATAGCATGCTCGACTCCTTGGTTATGACGAGGAAGAGGTATTGCTATTAATGGCCCTGAACGAGCTTTAAGAAGATCAACATTTGTAAAGTTCCATAACCTGGAGCGGATGTTATAACATTATTTTTCCAGTTAATCAAATCTACATATTCCGGAGCATTCGGGTAAAAGTTCGTGCTTTAATAATTCACTGAATTGCTACTTCCCTTATTTTTCTTCTTTCATCATTCAGCATAGTCAGTAAAATATTCTTCGGATAGGAAAAAATATGAATTAGCTTTTAACGATTTCTCCATAACTTCTTTATGATCTTGGTTCATATCTTGCATTAGAAGTGCAAATATTTGCTTCTTCATGTAACTTTGGGTGAGATTTAATCCAGAACCAGCTTGGAGCATAAACTTGCGTTATGGTTTTCACAAGATCCATAATATTCTTTTGGGGATTTTTTCCGAAACATCTAAGCGAAGAATTCTCTTTGCACGTGTTAACCACTTTGCATGGTGGATTTTACCAGGTTATCTTGCTGCTAACTGCTCAGAAGCAAACCCTGACTCTATACTGAGACACGTCATACATATATTTTTGACTTGAGCTTAAGGTATAAACAACTTCTAATGGCAATTCCTTCACTTTAGTTTTTACAGGAGAAAATTTGATTATCATTAAGTTTGTTACATCTTCTTTAATTTTATTGCTAATTAAACCTTTTGATGTTCGTGGTCCTGTTGCTTTTCCATCTATGGATTCAAATACGTGTCCAAACGGAAGCTTATTTGCACATAGCAGGTATATCAGCCACTGAAGTGGTTTATTTAAGTATAATTAAATTATTTTCATTATCCCTCCTAAATGACCAGTGTCTACTGGAGTACCATCACATAATACAGCCTTTATACTTTCTTGACTGTCATAATCAATTAAAAAAGTAATAATTTCTTCTGCAATGCAACTAGCTGTTCCATTATCTGGGGTAACATGATTTAAATACTCATCACCGGGTTCTCACAATAACATAGTGCTCTTCACTTTCCATCCTTCTTGCTGTTTTAGTTTCATCCTTTCTGCCATCAAAACCGGGCAGTCGTTTTGCATTTTCTGTTTTCATTTCTATAATATTGTTTCTTCCAACTCCTTTTCTTTGTATTTCAAATATCTAGCACATTTTTATCATCTAAAATTCCCATACCTC
>NC_068985.1:109696592-109697717 GCF_001194135.2 Octopus bimaculoides
CTAGTCTGTAGTTTACGTTGTACCTTAATATATATATTTCAACGGATCAAAATAAATATATGCTATACGTAGCTGAAAGAATTCAGATGCTTTTTAGGTTTAGGAACTCTAGCATTCTGCTGAATCTTAGATCCGAAATTTTCTGCGGTTGTAAACATATGGTTAAGTTGCTGTTGACAAATTGGAAAGTATCGCCCTCTCCCCCAATTGAGCGACTGTACTGCAGACTCTACGCCACTATATTTTCAGCCTTATATTTTTACTGTCAAATGAGAAATAACTCTAATTCCTCTCTTTTTGCTTCTTTCTGGTTTCATTTTCGTTTTTCATTTTTTTCAACCTTCCAGCTTTTATATCTACTTTCTCGCTTTTTCTCTCATCCAATTGTCCTATTTTTTGCTTGTTATGCCATGTGGGCAGTGCCTGAAGATTGCACTGAAACACCAGACGTGTTAAAAAATGTCTGGCATTCTTTCATCACATGAAACTAATAGCAGCACATAAAAACATATATAACGTTTATTAAAAAATAGTTATCTCTCAATAGATGGAGTACTTTTTTTGTTTATCTTAGCATCACGGAACAGTGCACTACACAGACACACACGTACACACACACATACACGATATATCCATCTAAAATTATACAATATACAGCGAACCACATTTGTGTTTCTAAAAACTGGTTACATTCCAGAAGACAAGCACAGCCACCACCAGCTGGAAGTAAGTAATTTTCTAACAGTATATATATCTGCGGTATTGAAGTTGGCGTAAACCACAACGCAATTTTGCAGTAGTTATTTTACGCGTAGATATGATATTCTGAATTCTGAAAGAGTTCAGTATAAAGTTGGCATCCTGGAGCTCTTCACCTTCATCTGATGAGTGTACATAATGCGGTTTAATTTCAGTGTCTTTCATTTTCCTATCAAAAGGGACTAGACACCTTTTCCGTTGTTGCACATACACCGATGAGTGTAGTTATTTCACGTTAGTTGAACGTTAACGTCTAACAATACATACACACATACATACATACATACATACATACATACATACATACATACAAATGTACAAAGAAACATATATACATCCAAAGGCACGTATATGTGTATATGTGTA
>NC_068985.1:109697739-109700298 GCF_001194135.2 Octopus bimaculoides
ATATGCATGCATGTATGCATACATTCATGCATACGTACATATATGAGTATTTCTAAGTTTCTGAGGAACCTAGGAATGCTCGATTTCACAGAAATTGACGCTGATTCTCCAAATTCACTCTGCTAGTGGTGCGCTGATTGTTTGTAAGACATTCCAAAAATTCTCCATGTGAGATTCTTATGTGAAGAGATGCACACATTTGGATGTATGCATTGGCAGTTCAAGCAGCAAACCAACTCAACCATATGTTTACAAACACCGGGAACTCTCTTAATTCAAAAAGTCATGTTGTTCTATTAGACACTGGCTTGAACTCGCCCAAGAACTTAAATTAAACTCAAAGAAGAATTATGCAAATCATATAGGCGCAGGCGCGGTTGTGTGGTAAGAATTTTGCTTCTCAGCTACATGGTTCCGGGTTTATTTTACGTGGTACCTTGGACAAATGCCTTCTATTATAGCCTCGGGCTAACCAAAGCCTTCTGAGAGGATTTCTCAGTCTGTGTCTATGTTTGTCCCTCATCACCGCTTGACAACCGATAGAATAAGTACTAGCCTTGAAAAGATTACGCCCTAGTGTTGATTTGTTCGTCTAAAAACCTTTCAAGGTGATGCCGCAGCATAGTGGCAGTCAAATGACTGAACCAAATAAAAGATAAAAGATGAAGATACATGCATATGCATATTCATACTTGCATGCATAGAGTGCATGTCTATATACATAGGCATGTAGCCACATACATGCAGACATATATACACATAAATACATTCATGCATAAATACACAGACATGACAGAAGATAATAGACACATTTATAATCATTAAAATTTATTTAAGTCTAAAATTATACATTCAGTTGTTAAAATGTGATTATTTAATGTTTAGTAGACTTGCTCTTTGCATTTTTTAATGCAGAGACCCTACTGCACGTGTTACTGATTAGATTACGAATATTCTCTTCCGGAATTTCTTGCCAATCTCGAGCAGTCATTTCAAAAGATATGGCTTTACAGATGCTTTCTTCTCCATTTGTTCTCCAGAGATGTTCAATAGGGTTCATATCTAGAGACTGACTTAGCCATGAAAGCTTTTTAATGCCATTCTTTTCCAGCAAATCTAGGGTCATTTTAACCGTGCGACAAGGAGCCCTGACTTCCCTAAATAAAGAGTTTTCTTTAATCATTTCCCCAGTTGAGAAGATTGGAAGAATTCCTTTCTGCAATATGGACATATATTTATCTGAGTTTATGTTTCCTTCACATTCCACCAGCTCTTATCGACCATTGCTTTCCAGACCATCACAGAATTGCTGCCATGTTTCTTTGTTGGCTGCAATCTTTTCACATCAAATTCTTGATCACAGTCTCCATACCCACATTCGACCAATGTCAGAAAATGCAGCAAATTTGGACCCATTGGAAAATATGACAGTGTCGCAAAACGCTAATGGCCTTTCCACCATCTCCTTGGCCCAGTATTTTCTCCGCTTGATATTGGCTGATCGAAGAAGTGGCTTCCTTCTTGCTGTTCTGCCATTGTAACCAAGTTTGTGGAGATACCTGACAGATGTTTTGGGACTGATACCAACTTATTTTGCCATGTTAGAGGCATTATTGCAACAAGGATTGTCCTCTACACTTCTCTTTAGAAAGGGAAAGGTCCTGTAAGAGGGCCTCGATCAACCTGGGCTAGGTGATGTGGACTCCTACTCTTCTCTAGTGAATTGTACAATCACTCTGTTAACGGTAGAAAGCGGGATCCCAAAGTTTTTTGCAATTTTACACTATGCCCACTTTCGGACTGACCCACAATATGGCCTCTTTGAAGTTTATTGAGTTCCGAGGTTTCTTTTGTACATAGCATGATTAAACTGTACATATTGAACCTGAAACACAAAAATGTCAATAAAAAATATAAACTTTTACAAGTTAGAATAAACATAAAGTATTTTTTATGTGGTGTCTATTTGCTTCTGTCGTGTCTATGTATATGCAATCATACTTACAGACAGTAACCTAGCGCTTTAGCTTAGTTGCATTTGCTTTTGTTGTCAACGTGTCAGGTCGACATGACCGAGTGACACATGAACAAAGATATTCCGACTAATCCCTCGACTGTCGCAATTGTTACTTTCTAAAAGCCCACTCGACAGGTGAAAATCCGTGAAGCAGAAACAGCATTGTACTGTATATTTTTTTTTTAATTTTTATTTTCATAATTTGTATATATTCATTTTATTATAGATGCAACACAACACCACGAAGGAATTGAGGTAAACTTAAATAATAAGGTAAACCGAGAGTGGTAAACCGGGATATGGCGAGCAATTACTGTACCGTATTCAATGTATATCTAGTTCCGGTATGTCCTTGCAATTTTAAGACTTCAGCGTGTTGTTTGAAGGAATGGAATCTTGCTGCTATTAATCGCATCTTGAGGCGACTGAGTAAGGCGCTTTCTGTGTTGGCTAGTAACATTAGTGTTGTTCGGGTTTGTGGCTGTGGTGGTGGTGTTGGTGGTGGCTTTGGTGGTGGTGATAGTGGTTGTGGTGGTGGTGGT
>NC_068985.1:109709168-109709731 GCF_001194135.2 Octopus bimaculoides
GGTGGTGGTGGTGGTGGTGGTGATGGTGGTGGTGGCGATGACGATAATGATGACATCGATGATGATAATGATAATGATAACAATAATGATGATGACGACAACGACGATGGTGAATGATAACGGTGACGATGATTTTGATGACTATCATGATAGTGATGATGATGATAATGATGATGATGATGATGATGATGATGATGATGATGGTGATGGAGTTGATGACGAAAGTGCAGTGACTGACTAAAAACGATCCTAGCGATAATGTCCAATTAATACGCATTCTCGCAGTTTACCATCATCCCTGGCACCCAAGTAGTAGTTCGGTGACGTAATTGTAGAAAAATATCAACTCTGTGACCCGACCCACCATGCTTTATAGTCACTAACAGACTAGTTTAATTGGTAATGGAATAATGGTTAAACTTACTAGAGATGTATGGCTTCTAATTACCTTTTAGGTGGTCAGTTAACCACTCGTCCTATTAGAGGAAAATATACATATATATATATATACATATATATGTATGTATATATATATATATGTATATATATATATATATATATAT
>NC_068985.1:109710638-109711605 GCF_001194135.2 Octopus bimaculoides
TATATATATATATATATATATGCATATATGGGTACAGGACGTCACCAACGGTGTAAAGCAACATGAAATACGTGAACAGTAGAGTCAAATGCGTAAACAACGAGAGAGAAAAATGGAAAGCAGGACAAGTAAACAAAGAGAAAAGACCTTTCATCAGTTGTCGGCTGTCGATCTACTCCGCATTTCGAGCATTCATAGACAATATGAGTCTTCAAACATACCTGCTCCCATAAACTCTAAAATAGAATTTTAGGATTTATGGAGGGTCAAAGTTGAGAAGAAAAACAGGACAGTGGACGCATACAAGGATGCGTGCTCTGTGATAACCGCCAGTCATAGCCAGTCATAGCGAAACTAATAACTTGGGTATATATGTAAACGTATATATGCCGACTACCACACACACACACACACACACATACACACAAATAGATACATGTGCACCTGTGAGTGTTTGTGTAGGTGTGTGAGTATGTCTGTGTATCCCTGCATTGTTTGTGTGGCCGTTTGTCTGCGTATATATGTATAAGAGTATTCGCATATATACACATATTTTTTTTCAGTTTTTTTCTTTCTACGTTTTCTACTTGCCTTTCGGACACATTTTCCCCATTATACATCAGTAATGACTTTCTCACTTATAATGCTTTCTCTGTATATTCCAAAAAACGTAATCCTTTATTTTTTTTTTTTTTTGTAAATAAATTGCATTTTATGTTCGAGGCTCTTACGAAGTCATAAGATGCTATCCTGACACTCAACTAAGAACCCTTTGCACATTATAGCAGAATTAGTTGCAAGTTAACGAAATTCATTGCATAACTTTTGTTTTTCCTGTGTCAACTCTCTTTCTTATACACACATACACACACAGGAGTGGCTGCGTAGTAAGAAACTTGCTTCCCAACCACGTAATTTCAGGTTCAGTCCCACTGCATGATACTTTGGACAAGTGGCATAGCCTCTG
>NC_068985.1:109712025-109722097 GCF_001194135.2 Octopus bimaculoides
GTACTAGGCTTACAAAGAATAAGTCCTGGGGTCGATTTGTTCGTCGAAAGGCGGTGCTCCATCATGGCCGCAGTCAAATGACTGAAACAAATAAAAGAATATATATGTATGTATGCATGTATGTATGTATGTATGTATGTATGTATGTATGTATGTATGTATGTGTGTGTGTGTGTGTGTGTAAGTGTGTGAGTGTGTGTGTATATATGTGTGCGTGTGTATGTTTCCAAGACTTTCGTCAGCTCGGGGCTACAGTAAAAGAGTCTAGGCCAGGGTGTCACGCAGCGTGACAGAACCAGGAACAATGTGATGAGGAAGCAAGCTTATTACCATGCAGTTGCACTTGTAACATGTTGATGAGGACTAATGCTACAGACTGTGAGAGATTCGAATAATCTCTATCAAATAATTAATGTAATTTGTCCCTCTTCTCATCTCCGTCATTAACAATTTTTCCGCACCTGATTCACTTAAGTATTTCATTACAAATAACAAAAGGTGTCATTTTAAAAATGGACTTAATCTTTATTTATAAACGACTCGCTTGATGAGAAGAAAATTAGTGACATTCGTACAACTCTTTGTATATATACTTATGCGTGATTATCTTAGCTTCTGTTTGTGTGTACGTGTGTATGTGTGTTTGTGAATGTGCTTGTGTATGTGTGTTTGTGAATGTGATGTGTGTGTGTGTGTGTGTGTGTGTGTGTTGTGTGTGTGTGTTGCGTGTGTGTGTGTGTGTTTGTGTGTGTGTTGTGTGTGTGTGTGTGTGGGCAGAATATGTTAACTTTAGTGTATTTGTCGGCATATGTAAATATGATATGGCTGTAATTGAGCATGAGTAGGTGTGTATGTATGTATATTAATAAACCTATCCCCTCTCTCTCTTATACATTCACACAAACATGTATGTATATATATATGTGTGTTAGTATATAGGTATATGTGTGTATGTGCGGTGCGTGTGTGCGCGTCAACCTGTGCGTGTGTGTGTGTGTGAATGTGGGTAAGTGTTGGAGGAGGCTCGAGTAACTGCGTTGGCGTAAAAAATGTTTGGAGTCCGTTCATTATTTGGCATTGAGAACCTACGTGACTAATTTTCTAATATGGAGAATTAGAGATGAAACAGTTTACAGTTGTATTTCTTGTGTTGGACACGTTACAAAATAAGTTCTGGTATATGGAGCATTAAGCACTGAAATTACAGTTTAATACTTTTAAAGAAAAAGATCGAAACGGAGGAAGTAAAAATTGAGAGTGACTGAGAAGAAAATGAAAGTACGAGAGAAAGATGTTAATACACTACCAACATATATATCTATCTGTCTATCTATCTATCTAACTATCTGTCTGTCTGTCTATCTATCTGTCTGCCTGTCTGTCTGTCTGTCTGTCTCCTTTCTTATCTATTTACCTACATCTCCCCTCCCCACCTTTCTCTGTGTGTGTGTGTGTGTGTGTACATATATATATATATATATATATATATATATATATATAAATGAGATAAGGGTAGAAATTGATTTTAATCAATTAAAACCAGTGGCTTAGCATATTTAAAAATCCGAAGATTAAAAATTGTGTTACATACAAAATTAAGAGGAATGACCACTAAAGTGGAAACCTAATTTGCTAAACATAGACTTCAAATCGCCATTACCACGAAGAGTGAGTTCTCAAGAAAAATCTCATCAAAATGCCAAAATGTAAAAATGAGCAAGACAAATGAAAATATAGGATATAAAAACCGTAGTAGATATGAGGAGCATAGCAAATCCACGTTCCTAGCCAACCACATACACCACCTGATATGTAAGAAAATACCATAAAGAATAATCTAGGCCATAATAGATTCTGGCTTCCCATACCAAGGCCAGCACTCTGCATGTGCACTCTGGCTGAAGGAAGCGCTCCAAATATAAATTCATGATTCGCCACAATTACTTAATAGTCAGTATAAAGCAGTCTCTTCATCCAAACGTAAGTTTAGGTTCTTCCACAGGCCTAAATGCAAATAAAATCACGCATGACACTTGCCTCTCTACATTCACAGTCGTTGCAATATACATACGCTTTTCCTTTATCTATTAATATTTCCACCTCAACATAAATATCTTAGAAGTTCGCTAGCTGCAATAATCTTTTTAATTCTTACTTGTTTATCAATTTTTAATTCTGCTTTTGAACTTTTAATTTAAAATATATTCCCGTAAGTTAAGCATCTATTTCTAGCATTTTTTACTCTCCTTACAGACCACTGAAGTAAAATTAAATATTCTTTCTGACCACCCTGAACCTAGAATTCATCTATCTATTTAATTTCCCTTTAATAACCATAAATACCTTCCTCCTCCACTTTAAAAAAACCTTACCCCCCACACCAAAATTACTGTTTCATTCCTTCTGGGTTAGTAGACATCAACTGACGAGAGTCTGAAATTGCAGTCGAAATAGTGGGGTACAACGTATACCACTGACATTTAGTGCATAGCATGTATGCACTTTGTTAGATAACAACGGACTAGGAAGGCTTGCAAGAAAGTCGGTCCCTGTTGGTAAAGAATTATCGAGGGACAACATTGACATAGCTACTCTCAGCAAAACAAGGCTTCCAGAATCCAGGAAACTCCAGTCAAAGAAGGATAAGGAGGAGGAGCACGAAGCTGGTGTAGGTTTTTCAGTGAAAAACAGCCTAGCAAAAAATTACCGTCCTTCCAAAAGCCATCGATGATTGGCGTATGATTCTGAGACTGGCAGCGAAAGGAAATAATTTTCTCAACATTGTGAGCTGCTTTTTCCCCACAACATCTAATGACCAAGCATTGAAAATGAAACTCTGTGAAAAATTTTCATCTCTAATTTCTCTCATTCCACAAAAAGAAAACCTCATACTACTGGAAGACATTAATGCCAGAATTGGAACAAATAAAGTTGGCAATTGCAATTCCATCAATGGATTTTTGCTCCAGTTCTGCACTGTGAATCCGTTGCTCCTGAAAAACACCACGTTTATACTGCTTTTTGGGAACCACACATCTTGGATGCACCTCCAATCTAAACACTGACACTTGACTGACTTCATCATTTGTTGTCAGAAAGGTCGGTACACCATGTGTTTGCCAAGTGTTTATATGGCGCTGATTAATAGACTGACCAACGGCTAATGATAGCTTAATGTAAACTCAAAATGAAGATGAGAAGACGACTTCATGACAGAGCAATAGAAACTGCTCTGAACCTCAACAAACTCAGATCCAAGAATACGCATGCTATGCTGGAAGATACATAAACACACTCATTTGAGACAGTGAATGACATTGAAGAAAAATGGATGAAATTCCACGCTACTGTTTATGCATCATCCCTTGAAGACCAAAGGAAAATAGAACGCAAACACAATGACTAGTTTGATGAGAATGACGATAAGATATCAGAATTGTTAAACAGGAAGGAGCAATTACAACAAAAGCTTCTTGCAAACAATGCACAAGGAAATGAATCAGCATATAGGAGTTGTCCCCTAGTACAGAAAAGCTTCTCAATTTGGAAAATGAGTGATTTCAGCAACGAGCTAGCGAAATATATCATGAAGCCTAGATGGAAGATATTAAAGGCATTTATACAACGATTCATGCTATATATAGACCTCAAAAAGCAAGAACGGCCCCCTTGCTCAGCGTGAATGATCTTACTTTATTGATAAAAAAATCGTTGATACTAAAGTGATGACAGAACACTGATTCTCTCTTAAATTGTCTCGCTCATATAATCGTGTACATCAGGTGCCCACTAACTATTGAGTGTTTCATTACACTTGGTGAAATTCAATTGACAACCAAAGGCTCAACCATCGGTAAATACCCTGCGTCTGAGGAAATTCCTACTTAGATCTATAGACATGGCGAACGGAAATTTGGGAACACGGTCTAATTGCACCAGAATTCTAAGATGTCTGAATTGTACACCTTTATAAAATAAAAGGAATCCTCCTAGAGTGAAAGAACCAGAGGAAATATCAATACTGCCCATTGCAGCATAATGCTGGTAGGGATCATGCTCAATCGGCTCAAACAACGTCTTAAGTCTGGGCTTCTTGATAAAGGTCAGTGTGGTTTTAGAAAAACATGTGGGGGCCACGGACATCATCTTTGCTACAAGGCAGCTTCATGAAAAATGTCAGGATCAAAACCAAGACCTCTACACCTTGTTCATCGACCTGACCAGGGCTTTTTAAGCAGAATCGGCCCTTAGGAGAAATAATGAAGAAAGTTGGTTGCCTAGGCAAATTCATTAGCTTGATGCATAAATTTTAGGATGGCATGCAAGCTTGTGTCATAAATGATCGGGTATTTTCCGCACCTTCCATTGTTGCTAACGGGGTGAGACATGGTTTTGTTCTAGTACTCACACTCTTCAGTTTGATGCGTTACGCAATGTTTCATGATGCATTCACCCATGAAACACCATATATGGTTACGACGGTAGTCGTTTTAACATCAGATAGCAAGATGATTCCCAATATAGTCGTGCTCGAGAGAGAACTAATGTACGATATGAAGCAATTTTACTCAGGACTTCGTGAGGTATACGGACCACAATGATGAGACATCATAAAACTCATAGCTCTTGACGGAAAAACAGTACTCCAGGAAACTTCGGAGATCATTGATAGATTTGCCAATCACTTTTACAGTCTGCTTAATATCTCAGGTATTGTGGATATCTTGACTCGTATTCTTCTAAACAAACTAACTATTTTTCAAAATGTTTTATTTGAGACTCAGTGTGGCTTCCTGTGCGATAAAAGTAATGGGGACATGATCTTGTCTTTGCCAAGAATAAGAAAATGTATTGAACATAACATGCCTATGGATGCAGTATTCATAGACTTCACAAAGGCTTTTGACTCCGTATCTCGTGATGGACTTTGGGTGGTTCTTAAGAAATATGAATGTCCTCGAAGTTTCGTCAACTTGGTTATAGCTGCACAAGGGAATGCAAGCATTTGTCGTACAAGACAACAAAATTTCAAAGCGAGGTTTTGGGGACATATCAAGTTAACAAGGGGGCGTAGTTGCTCCAGCATTGTTCTTCTATCTTGTAACAATGATAGAAGTTGCCTTTGGATAAGCTGGAGGTGGGGATTTACATCCAGACGCGACATGATGCTGATCTGTTCAATGCTGCACAGTATAAAGTAAAGCTGTGCTATACGAAGGCCCTAGTACGAACGATGCTGTTTGCTGACGATAGTGCTCCGGTTGCCCACGGCGCTGAAGATAGGCAGAATCTGGTAGAGAACTTTGTCAGAGCTGCACAACATTTCAGCTTAACGATTACCATTAGAAAAATTAAATACCTTCAACAACCTGTGGAGAACCTGCTTCCGTAACAGAAGAAAACATTACTATTAGACATGAAAGGACAATAGCAGACTCCCCAAACAACTTTACTCCAAACGATGAAAGGAGAAAGGAGACTATGACAGACCTAGAATGAGATTCAAATATACAGCAAAAAGGAATGTAAAGTAGAAAGAAATTATAATAATAAGTGGCAAACTGAAGCGAAAAACCGACCAATATGGAGAAAGCTTATCGAGTCATATTAAAGTAATGAACACTCACACTCACAACCGACTTCAAAAGTTTATTAAAATATCTTCTTAAATTGAGAGCAAGACACTTTTGCAAACAGTTGAAAATATATACAGTAACAAATCTGTATGAGCAGATATCAATAGATTTATGTAGGTGAACAATTTCTATAAAACTTGTATGTATGGGTGAGAATGAGTGCGTTTATATGAGTATGTGGCTGTGTGCGAGTGTGTGCGCACAAATATAGATATATTTTGAAAGAAAATCTTTCATTTTCTTTTCTTTAAATATAATGTATGTTATTTCAATCAATTGTATTTGATATAGTAAATGTCATTTGCCGACATAACATAGCAGTCCTGGTTAAGGACAATGCTACTGCTTTACAAATAGTAATTTTCTATTTTATATATATTTTCTTTTATACCAACAAAATTTCTCTATTGTCAACGTGGTATTCATTCCATGTATTTCTTTTGTTATCGTTGATACTCTTGGTTTGAAAGCATTTAAGTAATTGCTGTGCAAAAGAACAATCCACACACACGGACGAACACACACAACACACTTCTTACGAACTAAAATATAATGAACTGTGTAAAGCTGAATTATGCGTATTACGATAAACACATCAGATCACCTGACATCAAAGAAAATATGACGATCCCAAACCAACCTAACCGGATATAATTTCAACAAAGTTCCGTATACGAAATTCTCAAGTCCATCAACTGTTTGTCTCAAATATTCCGACGCAGTGGTATTCCTGCAAGAAGAGAGATTTGGTCGACACCATCGACTCCACTACTTGACTTGTACTTAATTCTAAATCCCTGATAAAGGAAAGGTGACCTCACCAGAAAATATAGCCTTGTGACTTCATGTTGTCAGGTGACTGATTTTGAGACGTCATCGTCACTTCAGACTTTCCTTTTACTTTTGTACTTCTTCCTTCAATTATTGGACTGCGGACATGCTGAGTCAACATCATAAGGGGTTTAGTCGAAATAATCGACCCCGGTACTTATTTTTACAGTCTATCGATCTTTTTTGCCGAAGCGCCAAATTAGAAAGGCGTTAATAAAACCAAGTGTCGGGTGGGAGTCCAATCACACAGACGCAGATATAGACACATATACCACCCCCATATATATATATATATATATATATATATATATATATATATATATATATACGGCGGAGTTCCACACAGTTTTCGCCTACCAAATTCACTCACAAGGCATTAGTAGTCTCGTTGCTACAGTAGAAGCCATTTTCCAAAGGTGACGTGCTAAATGAAATGAAATAAAATAAACCAAAATGGTGCATATTCGAGCTTCTACTATGATTGAATCTACCTTTCAACTGTCCAGTATCATCACACTGGGTTATAAACTTGTAAAGGAATCGTATTAGCACGATCGTTAGAGCGTTAAATAGAATGACATGCGCTATCAATACTGAGTTCAAGTTCAAACTAGCTTCCCGCCAATGGATGCTGGACTGGTCGAATTGTTAGAAAACCAGACACAATATTAATTGTATTTAAGTTCGAGTCATTAAATCCCGAGTTCAAATCCTGCGGTTGTAAGTGAAGGCATGGCTGTGCTTAAACTTGCATTGCAAAATGTGGTTTTGGGTTTAATTTCACAGCTTGAGCGAGTGTCTTCTCTTAAATACCTAGGTTGACCCATGTACTGTGAGTGAATTTGTTTGAAGGAAACTTTGAGGAAGCCCTCGTATATATGTATGCTGGTGTGAGCCTTTGTGTTTGTGATTGTCCCCTCTTCACCGTCAACAACCAGTTCCGATTTGTTTACTTCCCCTCAACTTAACAGTTTGGCAAAACCGACTGATAAGAATAATCGTGAGACTTTAAAGACCAAGGCAAAAAGTATTGTGGCCAATATTTGATTAAACCCTTTGATACGATACCCCAGCATGGCCGCAGTCAACTAACTGAAAGAAGTAAAATTAAAAGAAAGATATCACTTTTACTTTTAATCCCTCCAGGCTCGATCAAAATAAAGTATCAGTCAAATATTAGAATCTATGTTATCGACGAACCCTTTTCCCAAATTTGTGACCAGGTATCTATGATAGCAATTATTATTTACTTGACGCTCTCACAACCATACACGAAAGCTTCCACAAAATATAACACATTGGCTTTAAAGGAGGACAATATAGATAAGATCGAATAGATTGAAACCACCGGATTCATCTAGTGGCTTGTTTGACCAGATCTTATTTTAAAGTCAATCGGTGAAATTGGAGCCTCTTTTAACCTAATCTTCTCTAACATAGCTTCGTTTTAGGCTATTAGACTACACTGAAGTCCCAGTAAACTTTATATGAGCTATGTTGACCTTTTAAGCGATTGGGTGATATTAAAGTCGCCATCTGCTGAATCGTCCTACATAATTCAGCTTTACTCTCAGTATAGAATCACATCAGAATTAAATTTTCAATTGTTCTTAAAAGTGCTTCAAAATAATAGTTCCAAAGTTTAGCACGAAGTCATAAATTTTGTGGGAAGGACTAAATGGATTACTTGGCCACCTGTGTTCAACTGATAGTCCTTTTATCGAACTCGAAAGGATGAAAAACGAGGTTGAACCCTAACTGCTAGATACTCGGTTAGAAACCACGAACGAACGAACGAACGAACCACAACAGTTTTAGGGAATTGACCTATAATTCGACCAATCAGCGTGAATCTGTGGCATGATACGGTTATCTTGAATTTTGTATAATTAACCCTCTGTCACCTTGTAAAAACCGTTTGGTGTTCAGCTCAGAACCGAAATGGCCAACAGACCACTGAAGCTACGGACCACCACGGACAGCTACGGATCACAACATTTGACACGCACACTACAACAATGCTGAAATGATATTTATGCAACAATGATAGTTAAGCCTGCCAATTCGACAATGACGACCCATAAATTTGAAGCATATCGTCAGTGGCCAGCTCAACTGAAGCAACAAGTAAACCACGCGACAACGCTAAGCATTTTATCCGACTCGCGAGCGATTCTGCCAACCAACCGCCTTTTCGGGCTTTAAAATGATTCTTTATATTATAAGCACAGAGCCTGAAATTTTAAGGGACAGTCTAGCCAATTTCATCGGCCCCAGTGCTCGTATGGTACCTATTTCATTCACCCCGAAAGAATGAAAATAAACGCGCCCTTGGTGGATTTTGTACACAAAATAAAAAGTCGAAAAAAGTACTTTCTATATTACTTCGCATATTTCCCGACGCGCTAGCAATTCCGCCAGCTCACCGCTTGAGAGTAACAAAGTTATTCTCTCGTGGATATGTTAGATAATATGCACGACCTTGATTCAAAGGGAAGAAGAAAAGAAAAGCGATGGGATTGCCATAACTGGAACACGAAGTAATGCGAAACAATAGCAACAATATCAATTACACGTTTAGAGAAAGTGCTGTGCCGTCTCTCTGTCTGTTGTAACCTTATTACAGTGGTTAGAGTTTCCCTGACCAAACTTATTATTGTCTTTGATTACATAAAATACACACAGACATCTTAAACGGACCCCAATTTCAGCAGTACATATTCAGGGTACAAAAAGAAATGCTAGTGTATTAAAGCATGTAATACAGGCCCAAATTCGCATATAGAACCCCGGACGATCTTTTGAGATTTTATTGTTTTTTTGACAGAAAAGTAGTCTTGCATATCATCAAATACGCTATTCTTCTCCAAGCCAATCAGGTTAAAGTGTCATGCTTTCTCTGAACAATCCTTGTGTGTCTCAACTACACAAACACTGCATTAAATTAAGTCTTTGCTTGATTTTCTTCTCTCTAACCACAACCCGTCACCCCTCATCACAACTACTAAGTTCAAGGATTTGAACTTCTCTACATTAAGATCTGACATGTAAGATCTTCTCTACCCTGGCTCATTTTGTTCAATGTTGACTGCATCGATTACGGGCTCATAATGTGATGAACTATATCTACCAACAATATTATGGATCTTCGAGCCCCCAGAAACAGCTGTTCGACTTATAACATCTTTCATTCACCTCTTTAATTTTCTCTCGTTTGCTCTCTGTGCATGTTGGGCCTATTAATATAAATATCTATTTTATTTATACTTAAAAATTCATCATCTTAAAATCTTCACATTTTGCTTTCTCTTTGTTTGCATGTATACACATATACATATTTTGTATTTCATAACCTAACAATTATATCTAATATATCTGATATATTTAATATATTTAATGTATCTAATTTGTTTCTCCTCATAATTACCTCTATATCAGTTCTCTTATGGCCTTGTTGAATCAATACCCTGTAAGGCCATCGCGGTCTAGGTTTGAATCTTTTGAGCACTACAAAGTGTTTTCAATACTGAGAATCTCTGGATCTCATCCATGAACTATATATATATACATATATATATATATATATATATATATATATATACTCT
>NC_068985.1:109723292-109726881 GCF_001194135.2 Octopus bimaculoides
ATATATATATATACGATGAGCTCCCACGCAGCTTCTGTCTACCTAATTCGCTCACAAAAGATTAGTCAGCCTGGGGGTATAGTCGAAACACTTGTCCAAGTTGCCGCGCAGTGGAACTGAACCGGATACATTGTGTTTGCAAAAACGTGCTTCTTAACTGCTTCTCGATTTATGACTTTCACTATGTTATTGCAGCTGGATAAAATTACGTCCAGATATCAGTGTTTGGATTTCGTGTACAGGGTGGAATTCTTTGGAACCCACAATATCCCCGTTGATGCAACACTGTGCAACCATTCATGATTATATCTGTTAAAACATGTAGTATATGCGTGAACGTGCTTATGTGCTTCTGTATTCGTATTTCAATGCATCTGCTAATCTATTTATCAACATATATCTTGTTTCTCTTTCACTTTGCCGGTTTCTCCCTACTTCCAACTCTCTCCTTCTCCCTTCCCCCTCTCTCTTGCTTTCCCTCTCTCGGTTTTTATTATTATTATTATTAAAAAAAGAAATTTTATTAAGCAAGGCGGCGAGCGGACAGAATCGTTAGCATACCGGTCAAAATGCTTAGCAGCATTTAGTCTGTTTTTTATATTCTGAGTTCAAATTCCACCGAGGTTTACTTTACCATTCGTCCTTTTGGGGTCGATAAAATGTGTACCAGGGGAGATGTAATTGACTAGTCCCCTCCTCCAAAATTTCAGGCCTTGTGCCAATAGTAGAAAGGATTCTTATTAAAGGCATTTCGTCTATCTAACGGTCTAAGATCAAATCAAATTCTTTTGAGATCAACTTTGCCTTTCATCATTTCGGGGTCGATCAAATAAGTACCAGTTAAATACTGGAGTCGATGTAAACGACTGGTCCCTTTCCCACAAATTTCATGTTTTGTACCTATAGTAGAAACGATTAGTTTTATTATGATTATTAGCTTTCCTTTGGCTGGTTGCTGTGAGAAAGAAGTTGTTTGGTGGACAAGACTGAAAGACATGAGGACAGAGCGTGCTTCTCCGGATTTATGTTTTTCTAAGAAAAAAAAACGATATATATGCATATATGCTATTGTAGGTCAGTTTGCAAAATGTTGTGGCGTACATAGAAAAACTTCCAAATCAGTTCCCTAAACACTCGTATCAGGAACAACTTACACAGCTACAACTATATGTTTAAAGCGCCACAATTATATACCTGCTTATCTAAATTGTTTAATTGGATATTTTTACAAAAGTACATCGACGCATATTTTCCTAGTATCTCTGATTAACCATCTACAACCAGAGTATCACACTCTACTAATTCGCTAATCTACAAATTAGAGATGGCAGATATACAGAAAACTCTAGCAAAATTTTGGACTCTTGCATTCAGAGAGACCATAAAAAAAAAAGAAAAAACCATTCGGCTATAAAAGTAGTTCACCATGACTTTAGTGCGAAAACAAACTATAGAATCCATACACGCGCGTGTGCACACACACACACACGCACACACACACACACACACACACACGCACACACACACACACACACACACACACATTGATATTTAGCAAAAGCAACACAGTAACTCAAGGGCCGAGAGTCTCGTGCGTTGGCACTTATGAAAGTAGTAACGGGTCGGAAAGCTGGTGCGGATTACATTTTTCTCTGGATTGTTCTAGATCGAATTTTGAAACCATTGCAATGTCACGAGGATAATTGATTTTTGTTTTTTTTTTGCAAATAGTTTGTCTGTTATATTGTTCAATAAGTATTAGATAAATAAAGAATGAAAGAAAGAAACCTTGTCTGTATCTTTACACACATATGTAACTAGTTTGATAAGTGCCAACGCACGAAAATCTTGACCTTTGAGTCACTCTGTTGCTTCTGCTGAACATACTTTTCTATTCTATGCATAAGGCCCGAAATTTTGGGGGAGGAGACCAGTCGATTAGATCGATCCCAGTATGCAACTGGTACTTAATTTATCGACCCCGAAATGATGAAAGGCAAAGTCGACCTCGGCTGAATTTGAACTAAGAACGTAAAGACAGACGAAATACCGCTAATCTTTTCGCTTGGCATGCTAACGTTTCAGCCAGCTCGCTGCCTTCTTCTGCTCAATATTAATTAAAATATACATATACTCATATTTTGAGTACTATTTTTACCTGTTTGCATCATCGTACCTGTATGTATGTATGTATGAATATATGTGTGTGTATAGTCGCAGATATATAGAGATAAATGGCTGCATTTATCTTTTTGGAGGAAACATACAGCACACAAACAACTATGAATAAATATGTGTATCCCTGCATGTCAGAATGTGTGTGTTTCGCCTGTGTGTATGTGTGTATTTGTATGTCTGTGTATTTATATATTGAATATTAACGATGTGTGTACAAGATGACCTAACTATTTCTAGCTGTCTAAATGTTGTATATCCACCCATAGATAACGACGATTAAATCCTACAAAAATAGATGCCCACGACTTGCATGCTGTTATGATATTTCCACAGCCATCTGCTTGTAAAATCTACTTCCTTCATATCTGCTAAGTAGATTTCGGTATTTTAAAGATTCTGTACAATGGCCGTTTGTTATATCGCTTATCAAAATCAACCTGATGATTTGATCTCATCATCCTCTTCTTTCATACGGTCCGCGTCCCAGAGCATACGAATAGAGTTATTTGTCGAAAATAATTGATGGTAATTTGCAACTAGTTCACTTGATATTAAATCAACTTAAAGTTTAGAGGTTTCAGAACTGTTGTTGACACTCAAATATATTCACGATAAGACTATCTCGGAAAAGTATGACCAAAGTGTTTTATTTAACGTTTGGCATACGGTTTCATTCAGCTTTCAGAACCACTGTGACATTCAAATGTATTCATAATACTAATACCACCATGTATGAACACCGTGTTTCATTTAACGTTTATACTGTTTCATTTAGCGCTCAGAGCCTTTGTGACCCACAAATAAATTCATAATAAACTTACACTGCAATGTATGAGCAGAGTGCTTCATTTAATGTTCGGTACACTGTTTCTTTTTGCCTTCAGAATATTTGTAACATTCAAATGTATTCCTGATAAAACTAATATTATAGTGTATAAACATACAATTCCATTTAAGGTTTGAAGATTTCAAAACCACCGTTGCCTCTCAAATGTAACCGTGATAAAACTAACGCTGCAATGTATGAATAGACTGTTTCAGATTTAAATTCCGCAACCGATGTTGTTATTTTACACATAATATGAAGCAATATGAAAGAAGTGTAGCTGCTATTACTAGCAACTCTTTTGATTGCGTATAAGCAACTTACTACTGTACATAACACAATAGCCTAATTAGACTTATATATTAAAGAGGTTGAAACCTCTTGAAACAGATGCTTAAAAGGGAGACAATTAATGCCAAGACCATCACACTTGTTACTGTAATTGTCATTTTGTTGTCATTTTTTTATTATTAATTAATAATACACACACACACACACACACACACACACATATATATATATATATATATATATATAAACGTATGCTGTATGACGCATGTATATATATATATATATATATATATA
>NC_068985.1:109727103-109728117 GCF_001194135.2 Octopus bimaculoides
TATATATATATATATATATATATATGTATGTATGTATATATATAAATACATATAAATATAAACGTATGATGTATGATGCATATATATATCAAGTAGTTAGCGTGAAAAAACCTCATGAGGCTTTTTTCCTTATGTGGTTTTTTTCACGCTAACTACTTGATAAATTCTTATAAAGATTTTATCCTAACATTATATGTCTGTGTGTCTGTGTTAGTGCTTGTCTCCCAAAACCTCTTGACAAACAGTGTTGGTTTGTTTACGTCTCCATAGCTTACTGGTTCGACGAAGAGAGACCTATAGAATGAGTACCAGGTTTAGAATAAAATATAGGTACTAGTGTTGAAATGTCCTACTAAACCCTTGAAGGCCGTGCCCCAGCATGACCGCATTCTAATGCAAATAAGTAACAGATAAAAAGGTGTAAAATGTGACCTCTTAATATATCAGCAGCTAACATATAGGTAGGCAATCGCACAATTCATTCAGAGTTTTATTTACTTTCACAAAACTATTTGTGTATCTGGACAAACAATTTAGTTCAGAAAATAGAGAAGGAGTGTTTACAATAAATGTGAACAGCATTGTGATCTGTACTTACATTTCCTACTCCACACCAAAATTTGATAATCGTATTCAAGGAATAATCCGTCTGTTATATAAATATGACCCACGTGACATTGTTGAGGTTAGTTTGTGCTGTTTGAAATTTTGCAATTTCTCAGAAATTGAAAGATTTTACCGGGAATTCTCAACAAACGTACAAACATATGATTGGACGTGTGTGCGTCTGTATGTCTCTCTGTGTCTGTGTTGAAATGTCCAACTAAATCCTTGAAAGCCGTGCCTGTGTGTATATGTGTGTATATGTGTGTCCAGCTTACATAAATTATTATCGTTTTAAATACAATCTAAACGAAGTTTAAGGTTAAAATGATAATAAAGATAAAATGAGTACATATTTAACCGGTGTAATAGTTAAAGCTATACTATTTTGTCCCTAATATTACATATATA
>NC_068985.1:109728819-109731761 GCF_001194135.2 Octopus bimaculoides
TCCAGCTTACATAAATTATTATCGTTTTAAATACAATCTAAACGAAGTTTAAGGTTAAAATAATAATAAAGATAAAATTAGTACATATTTAACCGGTGTAATTGTTAAAGCTATACTATTTAAAACTAAAAACGTTAATTTAATTATCATTAAAAATCAATTGAACAATAGAAAAATACAATAATACTATTTCTACAAACGTAGAAATAAAAATAAAAATATGAATGAAAAAATTATGAATGAAAAAATTAAGAATGAAAAATATTATTAAGAATAAAAGATTAAACTTTATATATACTAAGTTTTAATTTCAAAAACCTTTAACGATATTATAAACAATAAAGACTAATTATTAATCAAATATTATTAATAAAAAATAATCGAAAATATATCAACACTATTCAAATCGTGGTCTTATATTATATTGAAATGATACTATAACTTCTAAATAATTTAGTGTTAAATAAGTTATCTATTAAAAATAATCTTTAAAAAAACAAATGAATAATATAAAAAACAAGAATACATATTATTTTCAAATAGTAGAAAATCGTTTAGCAAAGTAAAAACAGTACTTATCCATATTTTTCCGTAATTCAAATTGAATTACGGAAAAATGCCTAGCAAAATGCCTAGGACATCTTGGTATATCTAGTGGGATATCCTCTTCATTATGCATGAACAAGATGTGACACAGGCTTCATAGTTTAATGCAACACGATAAAAATGCACAAAACCTACCTATAACGGACAGTCTCAAGATGGATCGAACGATCGTTGTACAGAATAAAGACTTGTGCTACATCTACCTTCTGTTTCCTTCATCAATTATTATTATGTATATATACCTATGTGTGGGTGTGTAATTTTTCATGAGGTTAGTGCTTTTGTGTGGCTGTTCGAGTTATATTTTAGTTCTCATTTCTAGCATGTGTAGGTGCTATTTTGAACCGTCATTTATTAGTTTTACCTTTTTGGTTTTAATTGCCATAGCCACTTATATTATACTGTATTTAATATATCTTAATATGTTAATATATTATTATAATATCATATTGTATGTCAGTATAGACTTTGATCGTTTTAAATTTTAGCGCTCGCTTTTCAACGGTTTTTTTTTCACAAGAACGAATGGGAGTAATTTAACTCGGAGTAACTGTGGAAGCCTCTGACAAGAAACAAGATCATATTGACCAAATTTCGAAATCACATGATAAGATTTTATCAAACTACTTCATACCAGGGTATGCGAACAACGAGAGAAACAAATGGAAAACAAGACAAGTAACATAAATAACGATCCTTCATCAGTTGTCGGCTATTTATCTACTCCACATTTCGAGCAATTCATGACAATATGTGGCTTCGAAAAACAGTTGCTCACGCGAACCAGAAGGAAAATTTGGGCTTTATGGAGGGTCAAAGCTGGTAACAATAACTGGACAGTGGAGACATACAACAAACCAAGCGGAAACAAACAGGGAGGGTCGTTAGGCCAGACGAGGTAAGGTAGCGCACTGGAGGAATATTCTTTGATGAGAGAAAAGATAGGAGAGGAGATACATAAGAATGCATCTGTTCCGTGCGACAGGATGATGGAAAAGAAAGATGATCACATGAGGAAAAGAAAGATGGACGATCGTCACGTGTGAGCAACGAGAGAGAGAGATAGTAATGGAGGAAGAGGGAGAGACAGAGAGACAGATAGAAAACGGAGAACGGGAGAAAAAGAGAATTAAAGAAGGGATGAGAGAGAAAAAAATGAAAGGGGAGAAAGGAGAAAAAAGAATTAGAGAAAGGATGAGAGAGAAAATGAAAAGGGTAGGGTCACATCAAAATTATTAAGATAAACTTACTCGGAAATGGATGCGTGACGTTCAATCATATAATTATATAAATAAATAATAATTATATAAATGCATATATACATACATATATGTACATACTTACATATATATGTATGTATATGAATATATGAGTACAGGACATCAAAAAACGTAAACAACATGAAATACGACGGCAAACTAAGCAAATAAATCAATAAAAATACATAAAAGAATAACTAGTAAATGGTATGAAATGACTACGCACGTTTCATGGCTATATTTTCAAATAGATAACTACTAAAACCAATTCAATTAATAATTCGATTAATAATCAAATCGATCTACAGTTAAATCTATTCAAAAATATAGTCACTCGTCAGGTCTAAAATAAAAATAATAATAATAAAAATCAATGTACGTATTGTAACTTATACTAAATATCTAAATATCTAAAAAACAATGTTTATTTTAACAATAAATAAATAAAAAATCGAAAAACATTAAACAATATTTCGTATTGAATTATTTAATAGTGTTTTTTCTTTAAATTATAAACATATATTTTATATTGGGAAATTTGATTTAGTATTGCTAAATTGAATTTTTCCCTGTAAGTCTTGGAATTTATGCCCTAATATTATATATATATATATATATATATATATATATATATATATATATGTATATATACATACATACAGAGAGAAATAAGAGACAATTTAAAATAATAGTTCTTGCATATTTTTGCATTATTGGAGCAAATTGGGTTACAGCTGTATCCAGTAGTCATTATAAGTTAATTATTGTTAGGTTTACTCAATTGGTCTATTGATCAAATGTGGTAAATTGAATGACCTGAGAAAATTAATGCTACTTTCATCAGAGCCATTTCTGGTTATTATATAACCTTGGCTATATGTATTCTACCATACCTCTGGGCTATCCAGTGGCTTCTAAATGGATTTAGCAGACGGAAACTGAAAGAATCCCATTGTATATGCATATCTATTTATCTCTCTTTCTATTTATCGATCAATCCCTCTCTCTCGATATGTATATATATACATATATATATATATATATATATATATATATATATATATATATATATATATA
>NC_068985.1:109738687-109744602 GCF_001194135.2 Octopus bimaculoides
GTGTGTGTGTGTGTGTGTGTGTGTGTGTGTGTGATCGTGTTCTATGTTTGACCCCACCCCCACCAACATTGCTTTACAACAGATGCTAGTGCGTTTACGTCTCCATAAACTAGCGGTTCGGCAAAAGAGACCGATGGAATAAGTACGAGGCTTACAAGGAATAAGTCCTGGGGTCGATTTGCTCGACTAAAAGCGTTGCTCCAGCATGGCCGCATTCAAGTGACTGAAAGAAGTAAAAGAAGTAAAAGAATAAAAGAATAAAAGAATAATAAAAAAATTCAGTAATCAGATCATCAGTAATTACTAAGTAAAGTTTGATAAAAATTTCAGTTACTCTTACACTTCCGTAATCCAATGTTCCTTCTAAGGCTTCGGCCCCCGACGCAGCTCAGTCGTTTGAATATAACCACCCGGTTTAATTTGAGCTACCACCCCAACGAAGACAATTGAATTTTAAAATTTAACGTGTGTATATTTTTTACAATCGTAAAATATATATTCAAAAGAATGTGTAATATACTTAACAGTTGTAATATATTTTATAATGGCGAGATGGTTTGCCGGCGAGTTGACTCTGCCCCTGTATGATGTATATAGTAATAACATGCCAATGTCTCGGCAAAAAATTAAAAATTAGCATCGGTTAAGCATCAGCAAAAATTTATATTATGGTTTTGGTATGTGTACACAGCGGTTTTTTGGGGTGGAGAATGTTTTGTTGCGCATTAAATGAGAGGAGGAGCCTGGAAGGTTTTTAAAAAAGTTTTTTTTTTTCCATGAGTATATTCCATTGAAATTTTTTAGCTCCTTTTTCATTTGATAATTATTTAATAATTATTAAATTCTTATATAATTTTTGGTTCAGGAAACCATTCAAATTCTATGAGTAAGACCCGTCAAATTTGTCTGACTAATGTACTCAGTTATATTGAACTTGGCTTAAACTGGTTTTGTAATCTATATTTTAAAATAGAGCTGTGTGTGTGTATTCGCTTTCCACGCCAAAACGTCTGCGCGAATTGCCTCCATACTTGGCATGTGTAAATGATTTCATTCCGGAAAATATAATAGAGTATTCAGTTTGTTTTTTCTTTAAAACAAATGATCTTGCTTTATATATATGATTCACTTCTTTCAAAAGGTTTTTCAATACCAACTTCCGGTATGGACGTAGCAATGGAGAATTGTTCGTTTTCATTTGCAAACCCTCTCACTTTTTCTTTAAATAACTTCATTTCAAGTTTTAATTCACTATTTGCAAGCAACTACGATAACTTACAGAAAGAAGTGACAACCTTGGGAGGAGCCTTTTCGGTAAAAAAAATTTTTTTAAAGTAATTGTAAATATTTTCAGAGGAAAAGGAGTACGATTCAAGGGAGATTTGGCTGTTGTTTCTAGCACATCCCAAGCTACCCTCCATTTTCACACCCGCATGTATTTATTAAAATGCATCAATACATTACGGAAATGCACTTGCATAGCAAGTGACTTGATCTGAGATAGTGTGCTGAAACAAAAACAATTGCAGCGTGGAAGATATTTGTAAGTCTTTTAACAACACACAAAAACAGTTAGTTTCAATTCAGTTAAATTTCATTTGTATCAAAATGTTTTCGTTGCTTTGAAACGGCGACTTCTTCACTTAGAAAACTTGGCTAAGTTTTGTCAGTGACAAATACCTTCCACGCTGAAATTGCCATCAATACATTCGACAATGAGAAGCAACGGCAATCGTAATCTATGCAGTTTAAAAGATATTTGTATAAAATTTCACTAAAAGCTATCCATTTTCCTGAAAGTTACGAGGGAAAAACGTCGGATCATGTGAATTTTGCGAAACTCCTCTCCCCAGCCTCTCGGAAAAATTCTTTCTCATAAGCCCCGATATATTCTGCATCCACAGCGTCTGACGACATTTGTTGAAAATCTTCTTAAAAAGTATACATTTTTCTGGAAGTTATGAGGCAACAAAGTCGAGTGGGGTACATATCTGTAGTTATGCAGCTATATCTATCTATATCTATATCTATCGAGACCAACCGTTCTTTTATTTCAATGCATTAATCTTCTTGACGCTTTTACGATCCAGCCTTTAATTCCACATTGGGGAGTTTCGCCCCTAGATTGTTTCGCTGTATTATTTAGTTATTTATGAGTGTCTGTATGTATAAATATGTAAATATTTCTATAATAAATGAGTTTATTTATTCATCGTAAATATCTACATTTGCATAAATTAACTATTGATTCTTCATATTTTAAAAACATTCATATTTCTAAAAGCTATTCATATTTCTAAAAAACTTTCTTGGGGAAATCCCCAGCTTGTTGGGCTCGCTTTGCTTGCCATTCCCCACCCTGTAGTGGAGGGGGCGTTTAAAATTTGATTCGCCTAGGGTGTCAGTTACTCTTGGACTGGCCCTACACACACACGTGCGTGTGTGTGTGTGCGTATGTTAGTGTGTTTATTTTGTGCTTATCCTTTACCACTTGATAAACGATGTTGGTTTGTTTATATTCCCGTATCATAATAATTCAGTGAAAGACATCACTTTAATAAGTGCTAAACTTAAATAAAATACTGGGATCTATCTATTTCATTAATTAAGCACTTCAGATTTTTGCCACGACATGGCAATGCCTGCAGTCCGTTGAGAGAAAAAAAATAAAAGTGTCTATTCTCAATAATCGTTTCAGTTAGAGACACCGGGTTTGAAATTTGTTGGGTAAGGAGCTAATCTAGTATGTCGGCGACACTGCCAGCTAACAGTCTTCCGAAAGTAAATAATCTTTTCTATTACAGGTACGAAGCCGAAATTTTGGTAGAGGGGGGCTGGTCGATTACATGGATCGCAGTGCTGAACTGGTACTTATTTTATCAACCGCGAGAAGATGAAAAGGCAAAGTTGAGTTCGGCGGAATTTGAACTCCGTGCTAAAATGTCGCTAATCTGTAAAAAAATGTAAATCCGTGAAAAAATGTCTTTAAACATTTTGTTCAGCGCGCTAGCAATACTATCTGCTTGCTGTCTTCTGAGATTAAGTAAAAGGCGCAAAGAAATAACAAAATTTTAACCTAAATAACCTCAGCTTTGTAAAATATATCTAAAAGTTTACATGTCATTGAGGTAAATATCTAATGTAAGTAAACACAATGACAGTTTCTCGTATATCAAAGAAATGCCGCGCTATTTTACAGTTCATAGCTATTATATTCCAACTGTCCTAACCTGGTATGTAACACACATTCAAGTACATTGTGAGCCCACAAGGTGGAAACAAATGTCCATTAAAAGCTCTATAGGGAATTATGGTGTTTACGGGATTCGAAATTTACTTAGAAATGATAGATCTTTTCAATTTGATGGCAGATTTTTTAATTTAATTATTTTAAACTAAACACTTTGAAACTTCGGATACTGGTAGAAGGTGTCACATAGAACAGAGTTTATTCTTAACGTTTTTGACAAAATTTTGTATTTTAGAAGTTATTTCGTGTTAAATTTGTCGTATTTGGGTAATTTTAACCAATCAATGACGTGTATTCAGCTGAAGAAAATTGCTGCTGCTTTTGCGAACAACAACTTCCGAGTCCTCCTAACAAAACCCCTCTTTAATAACCATGAGATGTTTTTATAGCAACATAGGTTTGCTGTATAAGGGTTGGTTTGAGGCTAAATAACAACAAAATTATTACTGAGCCAGACCAAGAACGGAGCTTGTATGTAGTTGCTTGATCTGCTAGAAAAAGTAGCCAAACTTTTTTATGTACAGAATCGAAAAACCTCTGATACATTCAGCCAGTATCCGAAGTTTTAAACTGTTTAGTTAAGAAAGATTAATTTAAAAATCTGTAAGATCCGTGAAACTACTTTCGTACAACTCCGAATATTAGCCATAATATGTACCGAGTTTCCATAACATTTTCTGTATGATTATACTGTTGAGGAATGAAACCTTTAAAATCGAGGGAGGAAATTCAAAGTGTTGTCTGGGCATAATGGTAGCATATCTGTCATGTTCAGAATTGTGGATTCGAGCCTCTCCGGTAGCATTTATTTGTTTCCTGTCGATGGCGGTTTTAAACCTTGTTGTTCTACATAGTATTATATATAGCATCATCTACTTCAAGTTCCATTGTTAAAAGAATCGATTTGTGTGTGTGTGTGTGTGTGTGTGTGTGTGTGTGTGTGTGTGTGTGTGTGTGTGTGTGTGTGTATACATACACGCATATATTGGTTACAGAATTACTGAATGTTGGCGACAGAATCACTGAGTTAGCAAAGAAACTCCGCTGTTAATGAGTGAAAGTGGTGTTCCTTCCCTAAAAGATTATGTGCGTGCATGTGCGTGTGTGTGTGCGCGCACAATTATTTCTTACGTAGATTGCAAGGTTTCCAATTAACTGTGCGGATTACGTAATAGTAATTGGTTTGCCTATAATATTAGCGACCTTAATTATGTATAAATATCAAATTAATCGGTCTGAAGACCGAAACCGGTTCGTTGGGTTATCTCTTTATGTCTGCACTCTAATGTAATTATGAAGTCAATCCCATTAAAATGGCAATACTGAAAAAGGGCCAAAGGTCATATCCGCTCGTTACTAGCACAAATACTTTCGTATCCTGTTCGAGTTGCGATTAATGATGATAATAATAATAATAATAATAATAATAATATCGATAAATCATAAACAAAAGTCAGAAGTTAACTTCCACTGGTTGATACAGTATTCAGCATCTTCCTACAAATCTAAAACAGGAAATCAAAAAAACGTGACACCATTCTATCTTTGAAAAGGCTAAAGCTGATAGCCTTGTCCCCACTTTCCTTTGTTTTTAGCGGACAATAACTGACGCAACACCCACAACAATTACGACGATCATTGCCCTGATTATATTTCCCTCATTAGGAGTTTTAGAATACTCTACTAATTGCTGCAATCCCAAGAAACAAAAGTTAGATCGAGGAAGTTAGACATGGTCTAACTAAAAAGTTAAGACATGGTCGCTCAGTCCACAAGAAATAGCAGCTAACTCTCCTTCATCGAATAATTGATATACATTTGATGCACTGTGCCTGAAAAAAAAAGTGAGAGGACAGGGTAGGATGGTAACAGCCGGAATGAGGTTGGATATCAGGTGTAATGTGAGCAGGTGTAAGTAATATCCATGTGTATCGTCATTAAAAATATATCCACATACATGCACCCGTATACATATATACATATATACATATATACATATACACACTAGCACACACACAGACACACACACGCACACACAAGCACACACACGCAGGTATATATATATATATATATATATATATACCTGCACGCTGGTGACGGAATCACTGACTTAGCAAAGAAACCCCGCTATTAGTGAGTAAAACTGGTATTCCTTCCCTAAAAGATTATGCGTCGAAATAGCTTCCATCGATTCAGTTTCACTCTGAGGGTATCGACTGACATGAGGATAGAGATAGAGAAAATATATTTTCTTGAAGTTGCTAAGTGAGCTTCTTAAACATTCTACCATATCCCGCCTCTATACGCGCGCACGTAGGTGCAGACACGCTGCGTGTGTGTAGATTTATACATACATACATACATACATACACATATAAAATATATATATATGTATACATATGTACGTATGTATACGTAAATATATATATACATATAACCCGCCCTGCCGTTTCCCGCCTCCCTTTTCCCCTCACCTACCATCCCACCACCCTACCCCTCCAACGCTCCATTCTCCGAGCTTTTCGGCGCGTCCAGTCCGACCCCTCCACCTCCCACATCTTCCCTAATCGACCCCTCCCCTCCTTCAAACGAGCCCACAACCTACGGGACCTCTTGGTCCACAGCTTCTTCCCCAACCCAGCCTCCCAACCTGGCTCGTTCCCCT
>NC_068985.1:109746398-109750581 GCF_001194135.2 Octopus bimaculoides
TATATATATATATATATATATATATGTATGTATGTATGCATGTATGTATGTATATGCATATACATACATATTTATATATGTATATGAAATCAAGAACATAATCAGGGTAGCTAATAAAGTTGAGGAGAGGTATGAAATAAAAACTCTCCCTGAGAAGCATTGGCAAAATCTAATTATCAGAAGATTTTTTTTTATTTTTTAATGGGCCGGTTCACTGAGAAGATAGTAAATGGGTACTTGCACAAAATACATAAAGCATAGACAAGGTTGATCAAAAGCTTGGCATGGAGTACCGAAAAGTTTATGACATCCACTTCAAATGTCACTTCCATGCAACTCATGAACAAGAGACCCCTAACAAGTACCTACAGCATAAAAGCAGAAAACATTGACAGAGAACAAGCGTAGGCTGTGCAAGACTAAGACTGAAGAATCGGCAACATAAATTGGCAACTCCTAGAGAATGTCTTTCAGATATTATATTTCCATGAGGCATGAGGCGGTAACCAGAAGAGTCTGAAACAGTACATAAAAAAAAAGGCCTACAGATGGAGATCGATGGTCCGAATACTGGTGAAATTTCAAAGTTAAAACAGCCACCAAGTTAAAACACAAATAGCCAAATATTGTTGTGTGGGATCACAAAGAAAAGATATGTTCTGTTATGGAAGTTAATTGTCCTCTGGACACTAATGTGAGTAAACTGCATGAGAAAGAGGACATTTTTAGACTATTGATAAGGAGTTGGCAAATTTAGTTCCCAAGATGCACTCGCAGTTTCATAATATTATTACTGGAGCACGAGGACACATACCAATCCGTCTAGAGGAAAGTTTAGCGGAACTTGGACAGAGAACACAAGTCCTTGATATATATCCTACAAGTAATAACGATATCTGGGATAATAAAAATCTTCAAGACCTCCCTATGATTTAAAGGATGAGGAACAAAAAGATGCTTCCCTTCATATTCTAAATTAAAAGAGAAAGAGAACGTAAACATATATGTATCCATAAACATCTGTTTATTTGTCTATCTGTTTATCTATCTATCTATGTATATTCATAAGTATGTGTGCGTGTGTGTGTGTATGCATGCATGTATGTATGTATTTTTGTATAGATGTAACCATACACGTGCTGTTGGTGATATTCTTCTTTCTCTGGAGCTTTTCGTTTTCTTTTCTGATGAGGAACAATGCACGAAAAGTCAAGAACCCTCTTTTTTTTCTGCCTTTACCGAGCATCAAACTAATACATTCCATGTCTGCGTCCACTTGTTTTGCCGTTGTTATCTTTAATATCTGATTATTCTATTCTACTATATACATACATACATACATACATACATACATACATACATACATACATACATACATACACAAAGGTGAGGAAATAAACTAGGAGGTTACACAGTTGCTTAAAAGGACCAAAAACAAATTTAAACGCTAGGCGTAAATTTGATTAACAATTAGAATCTGAATCGATTTGTGACAATAGTTTGTTTCCTTCGCTCTAATAAGCTCGTCAAGCGAATAAAAAAAAATAAAGGGAAAGCGTGACAGATGGTAGAATCTATAATTGTGTCAAGAGAGGCGAACAAATTGAAATAATGTAGTTTGCAATATTTCCAAGTGAAGCGGAAATATTTTTTTAAATAGTATAAAAAGCATTTATTATTATGCTAGTAGTAAGGCGGGGAGCTGGCAGAAACGTTAACACGCCAGGCGAAAATTCTTAGCGGTATTTCGTCTGCCGTTACGTTCTGAGTTCAAATTCCGTCGACTTTGCCTTTCATCCTTTTGGGGGTCGATAATTTAAGTACCAGTTGCGTGCTGAGGTCGATGTAATCGACTGGCCCCCTCGCCCAAAATTGCAGGCCTTATGCCTAGAGAAGAAAAGATTACTATATAAGTTGAGTTATATTTCATAAAGTGTTAGAAAAAGAGAATAGATGTATGGAAGGGCTGGATTAAAGGTTAGAGTGTTGGTTGATCGAGGGTCAGTGGTGAGTCGAGTCTTAAGCAAGGTTTTTCATTTCACGTTGCTCCGATCTAGATACCCCGCGAGGAATACGAGCTAAGAGCTGTCGCAGTCCTCTCTCGTGTCAGCTGTCACATTCTCGATGCTTCGCTGGTGAAAGAGTACAAAGCCTGAGAAAGATATCTTCGTCTTCTTCCGACCGGCTTAATCAATTAGTGTGTGTGTGTGTGTCTGTGTGTATGTGCGAGGCAGATGGAGAGAGGGAGAAAGATTATGTACACGTGTTGTTTTTGTTTGTTTGTTTTTTGTTTTATTTTTTCATAGCTGTAATTTGTAATTCAATCACACTTACTGTCACTCCGTCGGTTACGACGAGAAGGGTTCCTGATCTACGGAACAGCCTATTCGTGAAATGAACATGCAAGTGGCAGAGCATTCCATAGACACCTATACTCTTAACGTAGTTTTCAGGGAGATTCAGAGTGACACAGAATGTCTCAAGGCTGGCCCTTTGAAAAACAAGTACTACTCATTTTTACCAGCTGAGTGGAGTGGAGCAATGTGAAATAAAATGTCTTGCTCAAAGACACGACATGTCATCAGAATTGAACTCAGGACCCTACGATCATGATCCGAATACCCTTACCACTAAGCCACGCACCTTGAATTTAATCACAAAACACTTTCCTAAAACTTGGTTTCCTTTGACTTTTACTCTTTCAGTATTCATGATTTTATATACTCTACGTTTAACCTTTTTTTTATATCAACTGGGTCAACATTTATTCAACACCTTCCAGTTTTTCCCACTTTAACCTTTTTTAATTTGCTTCTGACTAGAACACCTTTTTAAAATTTATGCCATATTTATAAGATATTATCTTTAAGTTAGTTATTACTTATACTTTTGACTCTATTTTACATTATTTGATTTCGTGTGAACCTATTTTTTCATACCGTTTACATTTGATTTGAACTACTAATAGTTTTGTATAAAAACTTTTGCATATGCAACAACACATATTAGGATAGTATTTACTCCCTAAATATCCCCATTCCCTTATTTCCTGTCTCTCTTATCCACGCCACACAATTTCCTTCATTTTCATCTATCTATCTATGTCATTTCTTTTTTCCTTTCATCACTGACCTAAATCTGTTATTCTCCTAGTAACTTTCCATTGGTTTTTCTTTAGCTATATAATCTCCCTTTCTCTTTATATGTGTGACTTCAATGTAAAACAAAAATGCACAATCATATGGTTAACGTTAATATATCTATTCGAATAACTTTTACTTATTCAACTATAAAATTTATCAAGCGTTCCAAGTTACCATTCGTTTCATGCTCTCATCAGAGCGTAACGATTCACATATCATTTGAAATTTTATATCAATAATTACTATATCTGATTTCATATATGTGTAAATATAAGCCGTGTATGTGTCTGTGTGTGTGTGGGGGGGGGGGGGGTGCGTGCGTGTGTGTGTGTTTGAAAAGGTCTAATGAAAGCGCTCACACTCTAGAAAAAACTTCTTCCCAAAAATCTTTTGTAACATCCTCATAAAAGATTTCATAACATTCTTTAATAGTTTTTTTTTAAAGAAAATCACTTTTATACTTCAAAAACTGTATTAAGTAATTCTCATAGACTTTCAAATATATATATCTTTTATCTTTTACTGGTTTCAGTCCAGAGCTGAAGATATAATGGTGCACCACCTGTTGTTACTCGGTTTTGTTTCCGACATTATTTTTGGTGAGGTAGCGAGCTGGACGGAGCTGATCTTCTTTACGTCTCCTGCCGTGATCTGGGTTCATCTGGTATCTCAGATAGAAACCTGTCCAGATGTTCCTTGAAAGCTTCCACATCAACACTATATAGATCTCTAAAGTTGCCTGGCAGGATGTTGAACAATTGCGGGCCCTTAAAACGCAGACTATTTCAATACTGTGTCCTTATTTTAGATAGGGAAGACGGGACCTTTCGTATAATGCAGACAAAGGACAAACAAAGGAATTAAGTCGATTACATCGACCCCAGTGCGTAACCGGTTACTTATTTAATCGACCAAAGAAGGATGAAAGGCAAAGCCGACCTCAGCCGAATTTGAACTCAGAACGCAACGGCAGACGAAATACCGCTAAGCATTTCACCCGGTGTGATAACAATTCTGCCAGCTCACCGCCACACACACAC
>NC_068985.1:109751739-109752966 GCF_001194135.2 Octopus bimaculoides
TATACGATGGGATTCTTTCAGTTTCCGTCTACTAAATCCACTCACAAGGCTTTGGTCAGCCCGAGGCTATAGCTGAAGACAGTTGCCCAAAGTGTCACGCAGTGGGACGTATACCCGAACAATGTCGTTGAGAAGCAAGCTTCTTACCACATAAATACGCCGGCAATGCAACACAGTACAAGCTTTCCTTCGCCCACTTTCTTTGTTAAATTGCTAGCATTGCCGATATTCAAACGTAAATCATTCATTAAGTAGTTTTGTAAGATACATATTTTGCGTATTCCGTTTAGTCGATTATTGTTGTCACAAAGTCCTCTTAACCTTCTGCCTCTGGCAAACTTTTGTCAGAATAAAATTCCTGAAGAGGTTTCCATTCCAAATACGGTATTGCTAAGGTACAACTTCCGCTTGTGAAAGAGAAACTATCGTGAAGATCTTTAGTGATAAGCCTGCGAATGGAAGTTAATCGTACTTGTCTTCCGTTTTGCGCTCCTCTCTTCCTGGGGAGCTTCCCGTTTAGCTAAACGGATGTAAGTATGTGGTTAAAGTAATTGAAGTATTTCTTTCAAAACATAATATTAGATAACTATAGTATCTAAAGTGTACTATTGACATACAAATAGGTGTGCTTCTAACTATCTTTCTATATCTATCAATGTATTTGATCATTTGTAACTGCGTATTCATCAGTATTTGATAGGAGTTTGTTTGTCTTTTAGTATATCGAGCTATCTATTTGTATATTCACAAATAGAGATGATTTACAGATTATGCTTTTATGCATACACGGTATAAATAACGATTTTCTATCGGTTGGCAGATTTATGTCTATAGACACACAGATCAGCAAACAATTTCTTCGCTGAAACTATAAACGAAGCCACGTGCTTGGACAGAGTCAAAAATCCGGAGTACTTCTGTCTGAGGAGGCACAATATGGCGGGATACAGACATTTTAGAATCCTCTCTGCCAGTGAGTCACGTGTGATGAACACACTATCGTCGTAAAAGAGGGAGGGTTATATCCTTTGAGGTGCATTGTATCGTTCACCATATTACGTGTCTGAACCTACCAAAACATTTTAAGAATAAATATGCAAATAATTAATCCAGATATGTACACGGTGCAAATAACAATTTTATATATATATATATATCTTCGCTCTCTCTCTCTCTCTCTCTCTCTCTCTCTCTCTCTCTCTCTCTCTCTCTCTCTCTCTCTCTCTC
>NC_068985.1:109753259-109754336 GCF_001194135.2 Octopus bimaculoides
TGTGTGTGTGTGTGTGTGTGTGTGTGTGTGTACTGGGACCTAGCACGTGCTACTACCTCGGGTCAAACAAAGAGGTGGTTCCCCACTCCTCAAACTCGAGAACTCCCATACCGAATATAGTTTCAAGTCCTACCCAGGATATACATACTTATATACATGCATGCATACATACTTACATTGATCATACATTCATACAACCATACATACAGTCATGCACGCATACACACCTGCATGCATGCATGCATGCATACAAACATACATAGATATATAGATATATATATATATACATACTTACGTATACATACATACATTCATTCATACGTATGTTCTTACGTACATACATACATACATACATACATACATACGTATATGAGAGATGAACTCAAGCGGGGTAAAGAATTGTGAACGAGTGATTTAAGTTCATTGTTCTTTAAAGAAATTCTATATAGCAATCTGTTATATCACTTACCTCTAGCTAAGAAACCTGATGATCTAATAGCAAACAGCTTTTGCTACGTACAATAATGTATCGTAATAAAACTGCCTGCAAATAGAATCGCAGTCATTTTCTTTCTCCTCTTCAAGACGGGTCTATTCGCTGATGTTTTCAAAGTACATGTAATCCTAGCCTACCACCTTTGTTTCTTTCGACGCTCCACTCATACAATTTGACACACTTCGAGGAATAATCTTCGTACAAAAATCTTGATAAAATTCCTAGATTTGACATTTTGTAGTTAGTGAGAATGTCAGTTTCCAAAATAGGCCAGTATCATTAACTTGATGTATTCCTTGGCATCGAAATTTGCAAGTGAATATATGATTCTCGGTGTATATGTATGCATGTATGTTTGCATGCGTGTTGGTTTAGTTCTTTGTTCTGATGGTCTAGATGGATAGTCTTTATTTGATCCTCCCACTGTCTCTCTGTCTTATTCTGTTTTTTGTACGCAAGGTACACATTTACAAAATGTATGCGTATATGCATGTGTATGTATGTTTGTATTTATGTATGTATGTATGTATGTACATATACATATATATACATATACATATATATACATACATATATATATA
>NC_068985.1:109754436-109759220 GCF_001194135.2 Octopus bimaculoides
GGGCTTCTTTCAGTTTCCGTCTACCAAATCCACTCACAAAGCCTTGGTCGACCTGAGGCTATAGAAGAAAACACTTGCCCAAGGTGCTACGCTGTGGGACTGAATCCAAAACCATGTGGCTTGTAAGCAAGTTACTTACCACACAGCCACTTCTGCAAAAAAATCAGTAATTATACCCCCCCCCCCAAAGGAAAATCAAAAACCTCTCTTCAATCGAAACCCACGGAAAAGACCTAACAAAAAAAAAGACTATTTGACAAACTTTAAATGTAAGCCCAGCCTATTCTATGGTCTATCTAAAATTCACAAAAGCCAACGTATAAATGAAGCCATCAAAAATCGCCAAAGGTACATATGCACCAGCACCGGGAGACATAAAATTATGGCCCATTGTAGCTGGACTATCTTGTGAAACACATCAAGTTGTCTCATGGACATTCTCCTGAAACTATTTCTAAAACATCAAGAGTCATATTAGAGATGACTTAGATATGTTAAGTTATCTTCCAGAAAGGGTCGAGGAGGAAACAATCCTTACAAGAAGGGTTTGCACCATAGTATCCGAAAAAATACCAGAGAACTAAGATTGCAAGAGCTTAAAAACGTACTCCAGGACAGGCACTACCCAACTCAACTCATAAATGAAGGGATTAAACGTGCAAAATCGACTGATATTAAAGCATTAAGAAAAGCCAAACACAACAACATACCTACCCTTGAAACACTAACTTATGTCTCCACATACAACCCCAGAAACAAAGAAGCATTTAATATCATCGTCCAAAATCTCCGAATACTCCGTAAGGACCCCAAACTTGAGGAAATTCTACGTAACCATAAAATCATTAAGAGCAGCAAACAACCTAAAACATTAAAGAAGGTCCTTGCAAATGACAAACTATTCTCTAGAACAGCGGACGCAAGAGTCGAAAAGTGTGGTCGCCTTAATTACAGAACATGTCCCAGTCTGTTAGACGGATCGGAATTCCATTTCAGACAAGGGCAAATACTCGAAATCAAATATAACTTCACTTGCACCTCCCAAAACCTTATTTACATAATCAGATTATCGGGTTGCCATCGAAACTATATTGGTTTGACAGGAAAGTCGATCAGACAGAGATTTACGGACCACAGACAACAAAAATCCTCCTCACAATATCGCCAAATATATCTCAGTCAACACATTGATGAATGTACAGAACGATTACAACCATAATTCGTAATTTGCCCATTTTATCAGCTTTCTTTCTGGACCTCAACCCCAGTAAGACTGAATAAAGTAGCCTCCTTTATCCAAAAATATAAACCAGAATTAAATATGAACCCATATAAAAAATAAAAGACTTACCCCTTCTATTGTAAGATATAAGCTAGAATAAAATACAGACCAAAAATTAAAATTACAGATTTACCTCCCCTTTACTGTAATGGGGGGGGGGAATATCGTCCCTAGTAATAGGTCTTCCCCCTAGCAATATGCCTATTTTCAACCCTTAGCTTGATGATCAATGCGAAACTGACATTACTCTAATTATGCTTAAAGAACAAAATCTTATTTTGTACAAATTTCTATAATACCCTTGTTATTATGACTCTAATATACTTTAATCCTGTAAAACAAATGTTTTTTCATCTTTTCTCGTTTCTGTACAAACACACACACACACACACACACACACACACACACACACACATACATACATACATGCACACATTTCAGGTTTCGCTAAGGAGCTGTGCTCTTGGAATATTTTATGTAACATGGTGTTTATACTTCATCTATTTTTCAGTGAGAGAACATCTTTTTCAATTTGTTCATTCATACATTTTAGTTATACGTTTGTTCTTTTCTCAAGTTGTTTTGTGAATGTTCGTTTTGTTTTTTTGTTTTTTTATGTTATTGCATTTGCAAATGCTATTTTTTGCCAATATTGACTGTGGGGATTTTATAAAGTTGTCTTTAAAAATTAATAAAGAATTCATAGCAGTATAAAATTTTTATTCCTATTCTTTGAATTAAACTAGTATTGAGTGTTCTAGAAAGTTAACAGACACTCTAGAATTATTTAGAATCACTTAAAAACTGAGAGTTTATTTTGCTAACCTATGTACAATGTACATTTACCTCGTGATTTTTCGTTGTAACTTAGGGGTATACGGTAAAGACTATGCTTCACTAATATCAAAGTAAGTCCAATATGTCATCATTTTATAACTGTATGATGTAATTTGAGAGTTAGTAGAGGTTGTATCTTGAAAGTCGAGCTGAGTGGCTCACTCGTTCACTGGGCGGATCGCAAATGCTGTTTCTAAAATTTAAAAACTGAATTCATTATTATCTAATTTGTTTATGGAAATAGATTATAGACAGCCTATCTGGAATAAAGCGGTACTGAACTTAAATTCTTAGAGAAGAAAGGGAAAGTAATGTTTCGGAATTGCATTTGTTTGATAATTAAATTGAATTGATATTGTGTGATAAGAAATGAAACACAAACATTTAAGAGCCAAAATAACTAGGTGACGCTGACATATATTATTACTTACATATTTAATACAGTTCTATATTTAAGAGATGAGGAATTATGTCTATTATTTACATTATTTACATTTGCCGGATATTTGTCCTCATCTTGTTTGTTGTTAACAATACAACGTTTCAGCTGATATACCCTCCAGCCTTCATCAGGTGTCTTGGGGAAATTTCGAACATGGGTTCTTATTCCTAAGGTATTTTTCGATGTTGTTGTTGTTGTTATTATTATCATTATTATTATTATTATTATTATTATCCTTATTATTATTATTCAGGTCACTGCCTGGAATCGAACTCGGAATCTTAATAACAACAATAATAATAATAATAATAATAATAATAACAACAACAACAACAACATCGAAAAATACCTTGCACATTTGTTTTTCTTTTTTTATATAATAACATTATACTAATGACCATAGAATTCATTTCTCGTAATTCTACGATTTAATACTGACATTATTTCCCTGGAAATTGTATTGTCATTCATTCCCTTCAGTTGGGCACAATATAAACAAGTTATGAAATTAAAAAAATAAAAATAGTGAAATCAGGAGAAAAATAACAATTCTTCTTACCCATCTTCTGCTTTAATTTATTCTTATCTCATTTAATTTGCATCTTCCTTATCATATTTCTTCGCAACTATAACAGCTACTTTTCCTCACCATATTTCCTTGTAGCTACAGAATGGTAATTGTCAGGTAAGGAACAAAGTATTTTTACAGCCTGAATGAGCGTGTACACACGGCAAATTTAGGTTGGCGATGCGGTAGACTGTCAAGGTGGTGTTCACAAGTTTCGATATATGTGGTTTTCCAAGTATCTGCATTTCTTAATATCTCTGATCCTGTGTTTAAATAGTGGTTTTATTATCATAGTTTTTAATGATTTTCGTTTTTCCTCCTCTTCATAGATTTTATCCCTTCCATGTTTGTATTGTGCAAATACTTCGTGGATATTCTGTCTAAACTGGAAAGACATGTTGTTTCCTGCACGCATGCTTAAATCTTTCGCTAACTTTGGAAGAAATAGCATTATTTGTGCACAACAAAACCAAAGAAACGATCTTCAATAATCTACGTAACAAATGTCCTTATTTAAACACCAGATCAGAAATATTTCGAAAACGCAGCACTTGAAAAGTCACTGTTAGACAATTAGAAAAAAAACCCACCTTCACCGGGCTGAACCAAAGACATACATTGACATCTTAAACTGCTTAACTTTAGATTTTACATATTTTTTACTAATTCCTCTAACGCCATTCCTCCCATTAATGTTCTAACATATTTTCTGCCAGTATTTATTACAACGGAAGTAGCATTCTCCGAGTCCCAGTGTTTAGCCACCAAGCAGCAGGTTGAAGCGAGACGGCTATTAATCAGATGAAACCGTAGGTTTTACATCAGAGTGTCCCTTTTTCAGAAGGATGTTGAAACGGCAGTTAGGGATCTCTCAAAGGTTAGGCTATGTGTCTCACGCCCTCCTGATTGGTGGACAGGTTTTGTTTTTCGTGCTGGCAGGATGTCTATCCCACAAAAACAACCGTCCTTACTAATAAGGGTTGGCTGGGTTGCCGTTTTAGGCGCAATCAGTACAACCATGCGACAAGATGTACTGAGACACACGCTACCAGTAGCGCTAAGAGTACTATATATCTATATATTTAAACACACACACACACACACACACACACACACACACACACACACACACACACGTATATACATGCATACATACATACTTACACATTACTTTTAAACATAACAGACTTCGAGAGAGAAAGAGAGTTGGGAAAAGGTTCGAGAAAAACGTTCCACATGATGGTCTGTAGAAAGAAATATAAAATGAAGGAAAATGCATAGAAATTTAATGCTGGAAAGCAACTTTTTTTTGTTATGAAATAAAATATTTACAGTGACGGCCGGTTTCCTTTATACTAATCATTACCAAGTAGTTAATAATAATGTTATAATTTGGTGCTATCAAAATTAGTTTGCATTCCATGTTAGTAGGAGGAAGGATATTTTGTACAGTACTGACAAAATATCTACTGCCAACTTTCGTGTCGCTTATTCCCTCTTAGAGATGCATGACTGCGAGTCCTGTGCTCATGCTTGCTTATAGCATACAATTTTATGTGCAATATTTTTGTTGTCATAACTTTCAAATTCAATATATTTCATTATATATAACTCCACTGTATATAATGTATATATATATATATATATATATATAT
>NC_068985.1:109760252-109764388 GCF_001194135.2 Octopus bimaculoides
ATATATATATATATATATATATATATATACATACATATTCGGCTAACTGAGCGCAATGGGCTGGGCTTCTGTAAGAAGCCTAGCAAAATCAAACTGATTTAAGTGATATATGTAACTCATACTAAATGTGTCTGTATATATATATATCACTTATATCACGTCCATTATATTTTCAAAGCAGGACTCGCTCGCATGCACTTATATCCCTGTAGTATACAGTTTTATATATAGCTTTTTGCGCATGTTGTTTTTGTATAGAAGTACTAGTTATTAATATAGAACATACACGTGTACGATTATTGATTAAATAATGTTTAACGTCTTGAGATGCTCCTACAAATATATGAGCTATTTCTAACTACAAGCACCTGTGTTGTATTCTTTATACGCATTTTTCATTTTGACCTGTTAATGTATGTTTATCCAAACCTGTATACCTACCTTGAGAATATAGCTGTGTATTCTTAAACATGCATGTGTGCATTTTCGTAAGTATGTTTTAATTTCATTGCAAGTTTGTACATACAGATATATTTTCTTATCCCGACAACCCCCTTTTTCACACACAATTTCATATATAAATTGTCACATACCTAAATATACCCATATTTTCACATAGATAAACATCTGAATTCATCCGTCCATCCAAATTGCATACATACATACATACATACATACATACATACATACATACATACATACATACATACATATTACGTAAACATAATAGACTTGACATAGTAATTTGAGATTGAGAAGAGGAAATGTGGACACTTGCCGAAATCAGCTGCCAAGCAGATGTTAACATAAAGCTAAAGATCATTGAAGAAAAAATATACCTCTGCTTAACTATTGAGGAATCTACAGGTACTCTATTCAGATTACACGTTCAGATTTATACTTGTAATTATTGGAGCACTGTGATACACTGGGACACTGTAACACACTGCCTAAATACCAATCTTGAGAAATTAGGTTTCTCAAGACCAGAAAGGAGAAAGCCGATTCGAAGAATACAGATCCAAGTCTTCACTAGAACCTTAAAAATCTGTAAAACTTGCCAGAAGTTAATCATTTAAATATATATGAGCATGTCTAGACATACAACTCTATGAATGAGAAAACATACATTAAACAGAACATAAATCTGCATACATACATACATACATACATACATATATACATACATGCATGCATGCATGCATACATGCATACATGCATACACGCGTTATACACACACACATACATACATACATACATACATACATACATACATAATACATACATACATATATACGTACATACATAATACCCTGTTGATGTTGTTGAAATTCCAATGAAGATAGCATTGGATCTAGGTCAGAAAACAGTTCTTTCTCTATTGGCAAGAAATCCCTAAAGAGAACCGAATGACTGACTTACGACCACACTTGGTTCCGACTGACTGGTCGTAAGTCGATTCGGTCGTAAGTCGATTCGGTCGTAAGTCGATTCTGTCGTAGGTCGACCTGGTCGTAAGTCGATCTGGTCGTAAGTCGATCTGGTTGTAAGTCGATTTGGTCGTAAGTCGGCCTATAGGCCTATACATAGGTTTGTTTTATATGTTTACATGCTTAAGGTTCATTCTCAGGTAAAAGTCACACACAGCATTCTGCATTATACTATTATACTGGCGTTAGTAAAAAAATTTCAAGCAGTCGTCTTATAAACAAACACGAAGTTGCCTCGATGTCTCCGCGACAGGATATTTATCCAACACATGCGATAACCACAGCTGTAATCGATAACCAAATCTAGGGGAAGCGTTTGTTAGCTGACATCATCCGTAGACGGCTTAGTTTCTAAGAAATTAAACCCATTAGATTTCAACCATTAGATATCCCCTGTAAAGTGCAACGTTGACCAGCTATTTATTATTGCAACCGGGAGCTGGTGCGCCAAACGCCGTAGTCGATTGGTCGGAAGTCGACGACGACCTGTACATATGCTAAATTGACAGTCAGCATAAGCTTGGATTTTCAGGAAAAAAATTCAACTAACTTGAGCATCACAAATGCATTCTGTAAATGAAACTGTAAAAATATTTAAGGTTTTTCTCAAGTTTAAAATGTGACTCAGTTTTTTCTTCTTTTCTTTTTTTTTTTTTTGTGCTTTGTATCTTTGTTAGAAATCAGCTCCTTCGTCAGAGGAAGAATCTAAATAATTAAAAACAGAAAAAATCATATATACATAAATTCATACATACATACACACATACATACATACATACATACATACATACATACACACATGTGTAAAATAACTATCAATTGAAATGGCTTGCCGATTACAAATTTGTTGTACGAATTTTTAATTATTATATATCTTGTCTTTGAAAAAGTGAATTTTTCCCGAAATATAACATCATTAAGCGACCTATGTAACATAGTACAATGCTTTTATTTTTATTCATTGACATCGCCCGGCATATTTTGATTAACTCCTTATCCGTAATATTGAAATTTTTTCAAACATTTATGCATCAATTGTTTCAGAGTCGGCGATGGTAATTTTCATAGTGGCATCGGTCGGAACTTCCGTTCGACTTTCTTCGACTCACACCATGACCGGGAATCACGTATAAGACCTGGGTCAAGAGGTGGCCTTTCACTATTCGCTAGAAATCGCCGCAGAGGAAGGAGAGGTGGCAGAATTCGCTTCACCAGGCTAGAACGACTCTATGAACGTTTGGGCATACTACCACCAAGTGACCAATCAAGTGATGAGGAAGATGAAGGTAAGTTGTCGTTTAAGGACATTCGCTAGATCACTAACCACAGGTAATCGTCGTCAGCTTCATTACGGGCGCCAGAACCAAGATATCAATGTCACTATTATTGATACCAAGATGTTGATTTTGCCTATCACCATCATCATCATCATCGTCGTCGTCGTCGTCATCATCATCAAGAAGATCAGCAACAACAAAATCATGAACATCGCTATTCTATAGGAAAACACTTTAAATATTATCACGAACTCTTTCTTTAGTACAACACTTTCTAATATTCGTAAGTATGTATTTCTACCCTTTACCACTCATAACTACAAGAAGCTGTTAAACGAATACGCTATAAAAGTTGCAGTAAAGCTACATACTAGCTAGAACCTGTATAAACAATGACAATGCAAACATACCAATTCTTGTATTCAAGTATAGCAACACCATTTGACAGGATTCCAAACAAAGACACTAGTTTATCGAGGAAATTTATCTTTGGCGTATAATAACATGAAAATACTTCGGTCTCACTGAAATAAAATGTTCAAGAGTAAGTATAATAGACATATCCACACCTCCAGGTGCGGAGGGAACACAACTCGGCGTCACTATCCCAATATATTTGGAACCTTAATTGGAAAAAATCTAATTGCAGTATTATGCCTTAATACGTTGTCGAACTTATAACTTCTTTATGTTTCTAAAGAAGAAAGGTGTTTGGTTAGAACTTAGAACTTCCTTATGCAAGCATATGAAATGCTGAACAAGTGTATGTGTTCATACATCGGTACAAAACTAAACCACTTTGAAATTACTTTCAATTATAAACATAATACTATCATACGATTAGTGAAGCCGAACGGCGTCGAAAAACATATTCGCGTTAACTAATAGATATCCCCTGTAAAGTGCAACGTTGACCAGCTATACACTATCTGTCCCCAACACTAATGGGACAGAGTCCTATGCGGCCAAGAACAGAACAAGAGGTGTTGTGATAGAATGTTCAGTCAAAGAAATCCAAACAGACGTGTCGATTGAAAAAAACTTTCATATCTGGAAAATGATACTTGAATTCAGTCATTATGAAAAAGAGACACGTGAAAACTTAGAGAATCAACAGAATGAGGCCTTAGTTTCAAATAAATACATACTTATGTATGTATGAAGATATGGATGGGAGTCTACGTCCATACATATACGCATGTATGTATGTATTTAGTTATACCTATAAAAGTTGCAGTCGGATGTGGAGCCATGAATTGCTTGAATACTTACGTGCATTCAACTATATGCATAGATGCATTATGCAAGCCGATATTTACACACACATGTATCTCTCTCTCTCTCTCTCTCTCTCTCTCTCTCTCTCTCT
>NC_068985.1:109764496-109765596 GCF_001194135.2 Octopus bimaculoides
ATCTTCTAGCTACCTAAAATGGAAGAGTTTTTTTTATATCTAGCTTATATTTGATATAAGATCTGCTGAAAAAATCCTACCGAAGAAAATCTGTTAATGAGCGAGGGAGAGAGAGAGAGAGAAGGAGGGAGAGAGGGAGATACAGAGAGACAGACAGACAGAGACAGAGAGAGAATAATTTAATCTTGTTGGGTCAGGGCACCTCGATCTAAGAAAATACTGCTTTGAATGAACTTCGAAAACAGTGTCTTTTTACTTCCATGTCAACTCTAAACGTCTAGCAAATCTATCATCAAAACGTTACAATTGTGGCTACCCTGTCTTTTTAGGATTATTTACGACTACATCATCTAATCCATCCTTTCAGTTTTTCACCCACCAGTATACAAGTTAAGGCCTATTTCGTTGTTATTTTAAACTTTTCGGTTGACACCTAAATACACGGTCCCTCGTTGACCTGGAAAAAATCTAAATTTCTCGAAAGAGTTCAATTATTGTAGACAATAATAGCACTAAATAATTGACTACTGTTTTGTTAACAGGAATTGTGGGTTCAAGCAAGTGCGTATGCTTACATGTTGGCACTCCGTCGCTTACGACGTCGAGGGTTCCAGTTGATCCGATCAACGGAACAGCCTGCTCGTGAAATTAACATGCAAGTGGCTGAGCACTCCACAGACACGTGTACCCATAACGTAGTTCTCGGGGATATTCAGTGTGACACAGTGTGACAAGACTGACTCTTGTCACACTGCGCCTCCACGTATATATATATATATATATATATATATGGCCAAATCACTCAGCGATGGTTTAAATTTCAAGTGATACTTGAATTCTAGTATGATGATCTTGTTTGCAGTGGGGCGGTTAGCACTCCTGTCAGTACATAGACATGTGCTTCTCTGCGGCAAAGAAGGTTTTCTACCTTTTATCTCTAGCAATGTAGGTGATACCCTGCACCATCAGTCAGAATTAGTGACAATTGAATTCTTCCATTCTGGTTCTATATTGCTTATAGCTGCCTTTACTATATATATATATATATATATATATATATATATATGTGTGTGTGTGTGTGTGTGTGTGTGTGTGTGTGT
>NC_068985.1:109766140-109767700 GCF_001194135.2 Octopus bimaculoides
TATACATACATAATAGATGGAAAGGGCAGGTTTTAATCCTAAATCACAACAATTGTTTCTGTGCATTAGCGTTAGTTGCTGAGCGTTTTACATATTATACATGTAATTATAAAGATCTTATATAAATACGATCCAGCAATAGCTATGTGCATACACGTCCGCATCTGAGTGGCAATGAAAGCACTGCTGGTTCACCTATAATTTCTCCTTACTTTATACCCATATTCCATTTCTAGCATTCTCTTGACAATGAGCAACACGTAGATTCAAAGAGACTCGAATTATAAAGAATATCAAAATAAATCAATAGAAATAATAAAAATGTATATAATAAAATAAATAAAACAAAAGTAACCAATAGCAACCCTCCACTACCACCACCACTACCAGAACTACTACCACCACCACAACCACTACCACCACCACAACCACAACCACTACTACAACCATCACCACTATCACCACCACACCACAACCACCACCACTACCACCACCACAACCACCAACACTACTATCACCACTGCTACCACCACAACCTCCACCACTACTACCACCACAACCACTACCACCACTACCACCACAACCACTACCATCACAACCACTACCACCTCAACCACTACCACCACAATCACTACCACCACAAACACTACCACCACTACCACCACAATACTACTACTACCACCACCACAACCACCACCACAACCACCACCACTACCACCGCCACTAACACCAACAACAACACTGCCACAAACCACTATAAGAACTAACTCCACCATAGCTACTATCACAAACCACCACAACAACACCAGCAACCATTACCGCTACTACAACCACCACTAAGCTACGATGAAGATGGGCAATGGGCAATAGCATCTCCCATTACAACTAGCTAGAAACTTCTATCAACAACACTGCAGCTACTGCCTCCGCCTCTGCTACTGCCACCACCACCACCACCACCACTACCACCACCTCCACCGTAATTAACACCATTGATGCAACGAGCAACACCACCACCATCAACATCAACATCAATATCATCAACAGCAACAAGCAACAAAACCTATACACCAACACCACCGTCAATAGCAACCCGACCCTGACACCCTCACTTCAACACCCACCACCACCACCACCACCATTTCACTATCACCAACAGCAACAACATCAACATTATTAGCACGGTCATCACAACTTGCGGCAACATATGAGATAGCAGCGGCGGTGACAGCAGCAGCAGCAGCAGTCCCCCAAAATAACATCAGTAGCTTTTTTTTTGAGCATGTCGGGTATTATCCTGAACAAGCACCTACTGATATTAAATTTTATATAGCTTGTTGAGTAGATGTTGAAGATCAGATATACGGGTAGAAGAGGGTATGCCACAGTGGTGGTAGTAGCGGTGGTGGTGGTGGTGAGACTGATGTATGCGAGATGGCAACGGGTGCAGCTGATGTAAGTGGAGGAGTAAAGGCGTGAGTGCGTGAAAATTAGTTATATTACACACACACACATACACACACACACACACATACACACACACACACACATACACACACA
>NC_068985.1:109768633-109769388 GCF_001194135.2 Octopus bimaculoides
ATATATATATATATATATATAAATATACAAGAATAAGGGCAGAGAATCGTCAATTAATAATAGAATTAATAATTAACAATTCTGCCAAGTAGTTCAGTATGAAAAAAACCTTTATCGGTAAGACTATTTATCATTATAAATTATAAATATACAGGGATTAGCAATTGAGTTGCTTCTCCAACATACTGAAAATTTAGAAATAGCAGTCAAAGAACTACTGATTCCAAACTACAAATTTTCTCTAAAGTGGATGGCGATATTTATGGCACACATAGAACAAAAAACCGGAGGGAACATGTATATACACACAGACACTCACACACACAAACACATACACACACAAACACATACACACACACACGAGCAAAAGTAGGATTTACAAATTCTGCCAGATATTAAGGAAGCATGCAGTATTAAAAGGTTTTCGTTAAATGTTCAGCAATCAGATACCTGTGCATGTAAGCACAATACATATCACAGGTAAATAAATCCTCATGCATGACAGGTAAATCCAACAATACTTTTGCAGAATGTCGAGAAATTCGGAGTATTTAACAACAAAAGTACATAAGAAAAAAAATCATATCTTTACTTTAGATCTCACCTTAAATTGTTTCGATTGCCTTAACATATATATACACGCACACACATACACACACATGTACAAATACAGATATATACACAAAAATATATATACATATATATATATATATACACAAATATATATACATATATATATATATATATATATATAT
>NC_068985.1:109769787-109772401 GCF_001194135.2 Octopus bimaculoides
TCTCTCTCTCTCTCTCTCTCTCTCTCTCTCTCTCTCTCTCTCTCTCTCTCTCTCTCTCTCTCTCTCTCTCTCTGTCTGTCTGTGAAACCAAACTCAGACCTCACCCAACAACAACAACAACAGCAGCAACAACAACAAAACAGCTGCATCAGATACTACAGCAAAAGTAATAACGTATCCACTTCCTCACCATAAACAAAACACCCTTCACTCCACACACACACACACACACACACATACACTCACACGCACATACACACACATATACACTCATATAATATGTGTGTGTCTGTGTGTGTGTGTGTGTGTGTGTGTGTGTGTGTGTTCACAAAAATCCAACAGCAAACATATCTGTTTGCCTATTCCGACTTTCAACAACATCCCACCCATCCCTAACTCAAGTATACAAAGGAAGAGGCACTTCTTAGCATTCGCATTTATACTCACATAACACTGCTACTTCACGTCTATGCTCTCTGCTTCTCGACATCTGTCAGAGTAAAAGGAAAATGGAGAATGAAAATGAAAGGAGTTCTGTTACAACATCCAATAATTCGTCCGCTCTATCGAACTACTACAACCGCCATCCGGGACGCCGAAATTACGTTCGCAGAGCTGTGCTCTTTTTCTCAGGATTGGAGGACGAATTTGGTAACGTCACAATGAATTACCTTTTTTTAAAATTATTGTTGTTGTCATTGTTGTTGTTGCTGTTTCATTTTTTTTTTTTTTGAGTGAGAGAGCAGTGCCTGTCATCAAAGTGACAATGGGGTACAAATATATGAAGCTCAATATAACCACCATGACTACCCGTCATGCATCACAACCATATGTGCGTGACATAGTGATCGCAGGTCAAGATAAACGGTACATGACATTACGGGAGGGCCCCAGTTAGAATTTACTTCAGGTTGAGTAGCCCATCCCGTTCAAATGCACCCTGAATAAGATTTTTGAAGGATGATGAACAAAACACCCTTTGTTTTCAGGGAAGAATTATTCAAACTCCAAAGAATTCCTCTCAACACATGGCTATGATGCCCCCCACCCATTACTTCTGCTCGTGATTAAAGATGCACATTTGGCCAGCCACCAAGGGACATGCTCAACTGGTTAAGGTCAAACAACTGAAAAGCAAATCTGTGGTATTGAGCAGAATATTTGTTGTAGCCCCTCTTTCATACCAAGACAAAGCAATGTATATAACACTTCCAATCAGTTAAGATCAAAAGCCTTGAAAGCCACTGCTTGGTACTGCATCAGGGTATTTATTATTATTATTATTATTATTGTTCAGTAGTTTTATTTTTATAACGTGCTTTCACTTCACTACCGAGTGCAGCTCTGTGTGCCTTGGGTATGTGCTGTGGTTTGCTGTGATGCTCTTATGGTTACTGTATTGAAAGTGTTTTGCGTAGGATGTGTGCAGTGCCCAGTAGTGCAATTTTCTGTATGTTATATATATTTGTAAGTCCTGGTGTTTTTGTTATGTATTTGTCTGAATAAGGGGGCGAACTGGCAATATCGCAAAATTCTGAACGGCATTTCATCCGTTTTTCCGTTCTGATTTCAAATTCCACCGAGATCGATTTTACCCATTCATCCGTTCGAGGTCGATACAATAAGTACCAGTCGAGCACTAAGGTCGATTTAATCAATTTAGCCTCATCTCTCGATAATTGCTGACCTTGTGCAAACATTTGAAACCATTAGTATGATTAATATTACTAAGGCAGCGAGCTCACAGAATCGTTAGCACGCCGGACGAAACGCTTAGCTCGTATTCCATCGAGGTCGACTTTGCCTTTCATCCTTTCGGAATCAAATAAGTATCAGATACCCCCTCCCGGCAAATTTCAGACCTTGTGCTTATAATAAAAAAAGATTATTATCATTATTATTATTATTATTATTATTATTATTATTATTATTATTATTAGTAGTAGTAGTAGTAGTAGTAGTAGTAGTAGTAGTAGTAGTAGTAGTAGTAGTAGTAGTAGTAGTAGTAGTAGTAGTAGTAGTAGTAGTAGTAGTAGTAGTAGTAGTAGTAGTGTTGCTGTTGTGAAGGCAGCGAGCTAGCAGAATCGTTAGCACACCGGACGAAATGCTCAGCGGTATTTCATCTGCCGCTACGTTCTTAGTTCAAATTCCGCCGGCCGAGGTCGACTTTGCCTTTTATCCTTTGGGGTCGATAACTTAAGTAATAGTAACGTACCGAGGTCGAAGTTATCGACTTAATCCCCTCCTCAGAAAATCCAGGCCTTATTATTATTATTATTATTGTTGTTGTTGTTGTTGTTGCTACTGTTGTATTTCTCGTTGTTGCTGTTGTTGTCGTTGTTGTTGTTGTTTTTAATAGTCATAGCTTTATTATCAATGTTATTATATTTCCTCATCAGCTTCATCGACATTGCTAACGAAATCTTTATCAACGTTTTTATGTAGAAACAGATATATGAGCCCAAGAATGCAGTATTTATGCATGCTTTACCTTCTATTTTAATGGAACGCAATAAATCTGCCTACATAATATATTGTCTCTCTCAATATATATCTCTCTCCTATATATATGTGTCCTGAAATAGTGTACAAATATCCTCGTCTCTAAAATATA
>NC_068985.1:109773190-109780698 GCF_001194135.2 Octopus bimaculoides
TATATATATATATATGTATATATATATATATGTATATATATATGCTTTTCTGCGTATATTCCACCGATGAAGGCAGAACATTTCTTATGCACAGCTAGAAATTCAGGATTTTTGCTAGTTTATTTTGTCTTCGTCTTCACCCCTTTGTGCTCTATGAACATTTATTGTGGTGTTCAAGATTTGGCTGCTATTTTTCAGCGTGGCGGTATCTCTTAGATACCCTATATTATAATTTTAAATAATTGTTACTTTTGATGGTTTTTATTCCCATGCTGGCCACTTGATAAGATCGATATTTTATATATCGATCTTATCCTTATATATATATATATATTCTATTCTTTTAATTGTCTCATTCATTTGACTGCGGCCATAATGGAGTACTGCCTTTAGTCGAATAAAATGACCCCAGGACTTATTCTTTGTAAGCTTAGTACTTTTTCTTATTCTGCCGAACCGCTAAGTTACGCTAGGTTAAGAGGAGGAAGTGGAAGGGGTGAACGTAAGAATATTTATCTCCCATCAGCTTTGGTAGGTCTTCAATTTCAAGTTTCTCAAATGTTACCAACAACAAAAGCAAAACCAGCCTTCGAGTTGGGGGTTGATCTGAGCTGTACTTTCTACACAATATAATTATGACCACCACCATCACCACCACCACCAACACCACCAACAACACCGCCACCGCCACCAACACCAAAACCAACACCAACACCGCTGCCATCATTAATACCACTCTGCTATCATTAATGTGACAACCGCCGGATCTTTGTGATTTTTGTCACTGTTAACAAATATGCTTAAAAATTGTTTGATGTATCATATAGATATAATTTTTGACGCTGAATCCGAATTTGTTATCCATTTATTACAGAAAAATTTTTGCAAAAATGATACAGGTATTGAAAGTTTGATAATTATCAAACTTTTCAACCAATCAGAAAACAGCGCGTTCGCTGCCACTTCCATCCTCAACGAGGCGGGGGGTATCAGCATGTCATAACATTAAATTAGCTACATTAAACTCAAAAACATGAGCAAACCAACAGGAGTTACTAGAAATAACAGTCAAAACATTGCTTAAAACAAGTTTAAAATAAGTTTAAAAAATTCAAGAACGAAAGTTTGGAATACACTCCAGGATTTCATAAAATACATTGTCTTTCTTATATCTCCTTCTCCACATAAATTCACAAAGAGTCAACCATGCAACGGTGTGTCCCACACCGGCGTTTGTATCCACGCTTTAATGATGCCCATGTTCTCTCAATTTGTTGATTACACTCAATTTGGCGGAAACACACCTTGTGCGCATGCGTAACATCTTTGGTTACTATGGAAACAGTTATTGCTACAGTGATCCGTAAAATACTCGCTTCTGATTGGCTAAAATACCCAAATTTTGCAAATTTTTAAGTCTAATAACTTTTTGATTGTGGATTTATAGGGAAAATGAATTTCATCTTCATTAGTATACAAATATTAATTCTTATATTAAATTTGAAAACAACTGGGACCAGATTGTAAACAGTGACGAAAACCAAAAGGTATCCCAACCGCCAGCACCTCCACCACCGCTACCACTACTACCGCCACCACTACTACCACCACCACTACCACTACTACCACCACCACCAACAACAACAACCACTGCCATCATCAATACCACCCCACCATCATTGATGTCACAATCGCCATCACCTCCACCACCACCATCATCACCATCACTACCTCCATCAACTCCACCACCACAGTCATCACCATCACCACTGTCAACAGCATCACCACCACCACGAACACCACTGTCAACACCACCGGCATCAACATCGCCATCACAAGCACGTCCACCATCGATTAGAACATCATCAACCAACTACTCCACTGTCGACACTTCCACCACCACCACCACCATCACCACCACCTCCAACACCACCACGATCAGTATCCCATCATCACCACCATCAACATCGCCATCTCTGTCAACACCACATTGACAATTAACACGACTACTTAAAATACTACGAATATTACAACCATCGCCATCGCTACCACCACCACCACCACCACAACGACGACAACCATCACCACTACCACCATCCACAGCAACAACAACAACAACAACAGCAGTTTTCGAAGAGTGCCGCTATCGTGTGTTACCCTGTCAGCGAACACACTTACCATGTAGTCTCATTTTCAATCCTATGTAACTTGTTGAGAAGATGAGAAATACGGGTAGAATGAGAGTATGTCACAGTGACAATGGTGGTGGTGGTGGTGGTGGTCGTCGTCGTCGTCGTCGTCGCCGTGAGGGAGATGTGTTATTTCTTTACTACCCACAAGGGGCTACACACAGAGGGGACAAACAAGGACAGACAAACGGATTAAGTCGATAATACCGACCCCAGTGCGTAACTGGTACTTAATTTATCGACCCCGAAAGGATGAAAGGCAAAGTCGACCTCGGCGGAATTTGAACTCAGAACGTAACGGCAGACGAAATACCGCTAAGCATTTCGGCCGGCGTGCTAACGTTTCTGCCAGCTCGCCGCCTTAGTGAGGGAGACGTGTGCTGAGGTGGCGACGGGTGCAGCTGAGGTAATTGGAGGAGTAAGGCAGGGGTAGGGTTAGTGCCAGCAGGTTTGTTGCGATAATTATAGTGATAGGTGCATGTATGTGTGTGTATGTGTGTGAGTGTGAACGTGTGTGTGTGTATGTGTGTGAATGTGTGCGTGAGGGTGTTATGTGCTCGGGTCTGCAGGGATATGCATGGTTGTATAGGTAAAAGTAAGCAAATGTACACTCATAAACACGTGCGCACAGGTACACACATGCGCAACGCACACAAACACACAGATATGTGTGCTGCGAGTGCGTAAATATATGTATACATGTAGAGAGGAAAGCATACACGAGGAGATGGGGAGAGGTTTTGCAGAGTATTTACTGTTATGTACACATACATGCATGTGTGTGTGTGTGTGTGTGTGTGTGTGTGTGTGTGTGTGTGTGTGTGTGTGTGTGTGTGTGTGTGTGTGTATGTGTGTGTGACCAGAGCCTTGTCAGTGGATTTGGTAGAAGGAAACTGAAAGAAACCCGTCGAATATATGTTTATATTCATGTGTGTTTGTGTCTGTGTTGGTCCCCCCACTATCGCTTGACAACCGATGCCGGTGTGTTTACATCCCTGTAACTTACATCACTGTGTTCGGCGGAAGACACCGATAGAATAAGCACCAGGCTTACAAAGAATAAATCCAAGGGTCAATTTTTTCGACTAAAAAGTGGTGATCTAACATGGCCACAGTCAAATGACTGAAGCAGTAAAAGAATAAAAGAATATATGTATATATATGCGTGTGTATGTATGTATATATGTATATATGTGTTTACATATGCATACATATATGTGTGTGTGTGCATGCGTGCGTGCATGTGTGTGTTTGTGTGTTTATGTGCGTATGTGTTTATGTGTGTGTGTGTATTATACAAAATTTTCGTAAGTCCAAAACGTTGCTTTTTCAGAAAACGAAAAAATAGTTTCACCATTCCATATATATATACGTATGTATGTATGTGAATATATATATATATGTATATTCGTATACGTATTTAATATTTATGTATATATATATATATATATATATATATATATATATATATATATATATATACAGGCATACGTCGTCTTAAGTTGTTTCGATTTAAGTGGTTTACGATTATACGAAGGTGTTCAAAAATAATATAAGGAAAAAAATAATTATCAAGTTAAGTAATTTTACTCGACTTCACCTCTGTCCACCACAAACATTGCAATCGTAAAGTCACTAGAAAAACCATTAAAAGCACATAAAATTATGTTACTGTACAATAAATAAGAATAAGAACATATAAAATCATATTAGAATACGTACAGTAAATGTTAAGATACACACCATAAAGTAGTGTAGCTTAGTGAACGAAATCCTGAAATCAGCTGTGTTGTCCTATTTATCGGTCTTTTGGAGCTCTTATTGCATTGTAGTTCCAATACCTACCGTTAGGCGTCATTGTCACTCGTGATTCCCGCGATTGTTTTGAATTCAGATTTGTTTACGTCTGTTTATCGACTACTTTCTCATTCTCATTCATTTATGACTTTCTTTTTTGCCCCCATGGCTCCTTAGAAAATTCATAGTGAAAGTGCTAAGCGCCATGCTATAACGCTTGAATATAAACTGGCTATGATAAAACGCCATGAAAAAGGAGAGAAAGTGGTAGCAATTGCACGATCTTTTGAAATGAGTCGGACAACTGTATCGACGATTGTACATAATAAGAACAAGATTTTAGCACATATCAAATCTGAAACCCCAGGGATGAAGAACTCTGTTATCAATATGAAAAGAGGCAAAATCTTTGAAGAAATGGAAAGCCTTCTTCCTCTTTGGATTGTTAGGTTGAATCGTCAGCGTGCTACTATTAGTCACGAAATCATTCAAGAGAAAGTATTGTCTTTGCTTGAGGACCTGAAGAAAAAAAATACGCAGATGAAAAAGATGTAGAGTTGAAGGCAAGTCAAGGATGGTTCATGAGATTTAAGGAGCGAAGAAGTTATTCCTACATTCAGAAGTAAGGTGAAAGTGAATTAGCTGACGAACAAGCAGCAGCGGAACTTACTAATGCATTAAAGAAAATCATCGAAGAAAACAGGTTTCTTCCCGAACAGATTTTTAACGTAGACGAAACTGGATTGTACTGGAAAAACTTGCCAGACCGTTGATTCATTTCCAAGGAGGAGGAAACTATTCCAGGCTACAAGGACTCAAAAGACCATTATGTTAGGAGGTAATTGTGCAAGAGATTTTAAGTTAAAGCCATTGCTTGTGTATCATGCACACAACCTTCGTGCCCTGAAAAACATACCCAAGGCATCCTGCTATATGGATGGCTAATTCAAAAACATGGGTTACTGTTGTTGTTATTGAAGATTAGTTTTTTCAATCATTTTCTCCCAGTAGCAGAGAAGTACTGTAAGGAGAAGGGAATTCCTTGCTCCTGGCCACCCGCAAAACATCGTAGATTTTGACCCCAACGTTATCGTCGTGTACCTCCCTCGGTAAACCACGTCTCTTCTGCAGCCAATGGATCAGGGAATAATTGCTATCTTCAAGCGTTACTATATGAAGCGTACGCTGCGGCAAGCAATAGCTGCAACTGATCTTAGAGTCCATCAGACTTCGTGACTTTTGGAAGAGATACGATATCTACAAGGCTGTACAGAAAATAGCAGCGGCATAGAATGATGTACAGAGCACGGCTATGAATGGTGCATGGAAGAAGTTATGCCCGCAATTCGTGAATGATTTTAAGGGGTTTGATAATGTTTCCCTCAACAAAACGTTGGTGACTACGAGCAAAGAACTGGAAATGGATTTGGAGGAGGAGGATTTCACAGATTTATTTGAAAAAGACAAGCAGTCCCTGACGAACGAGGATTTGATGGAGCTTCACGAGCAGCAAAATAAAGAAGAGGAAGTCGACCCTGAGCCACATCAATTTACCATTAAGAAAATCCAGAAAGCATTTGCATATATCGAAAAAAGGTCTTTCTAGGTTCTAGGATATGGGGGCTTGTCACGAAGTTTTTGCTCTTTATAGTAAAATCGTTGAGGAAAAGAAGACAGTTCAAGGAACTCTCAACAGGATTTTTAAGCGCATCGAATAACAAGAACAGACAGAGTCAGCTGTTGATGGTGACGATCCACAGCCATCGACATCGGTGATGTAAATCACGAAACTGCATGTACGTATTGGTAAATTTAAGATAAGTTGTGTTTTTTTTTTACCATTGCGAAATAATAATAATTACTAAATTTGTTTTTTAAGCTTAAAAAAGGCTTTTATTTTACCATGTCTTACTGCAAACCGCATTTATTAATAAAGCGTCCGCGATGTACGGTAAACACCACCAAATTGTATTCGTAAATTGAGATTACGTTTTTATCTTTTTACTGTACTGAATTAAAAAATGAAAAAATCATTTGTTTGTAAGCTTGAAATAGATTTTTATTAACAATATATTATTGAAAATTAAGTACAGAACTGGGAATGATTATTATCGGTTTAGCCTAAAGACAAGGTAATTCGACTTAAGTCGTGTCTCCTGGAACCAATGAACGACGTAGGGTGACGTATAGCTGTATATATATATATATATTCATATAGGCACATGAGCATATATATTCTGTCTCTGTATGACTGACGGTCTGTCTGTCAGTGAATCCTCTTTCACTCTCTCTTTCTCACACGCACATGTACGCAGATTTATACATACACATTCTGAATATGTTTGTCTGTGTATGTATATATACATCGGTGCATCTGTATGTGTACACATATACATGTCTGCATGTGTGTGTGTATTTGTGCATGTGTGTGTAAATATATATATATACCTATCTGTATATGTGCATATGTGTGTATTTATGCATGTATATGTTTGAGTTTATACGTATATTAGTAAGCACATTAAATTCCTTCACGTTCTGCGATGTGTACGGCAGGAGATGAAATCCGTTTGATGCCAAATTTTATTGCACCACATGTCTCTCTCATGCTCTCTCTCTTTCTACCTCACTCTGTGTGTATGTGTGTGTGTGTGTGTGTGTGTGTGTGTGTGTGTGTGTGTGTGTGTGTGTGTGTGTGTGTGTGTGTGTGTGTGTGTGTGTGTGTGTGTGTGTGTGTGTGTGCGCGCGTGTGTGTGTGCATATGTGTGTAAGCGAGTTATTCAAATCCACCCTACAACAACTACAACAACAGTAGCTACATAGCAACGACAACGAAATTATATATCATGTATGTATAATTATATATAATATTATATTTATATAAGTATATATACAGAATTAACAACATCACGATCATCATGAACAACACAAAAACAAACTTGCAAACTTAACATGCTGACACCAACACACACACACACACACACACACACATACATATGCGCGCACACAGATCCATGCGCACACATACACACACACACATACGCACTCATGCACACGCATACAGTGATACTACATGCGTGAATACCAAACACTGAGAGCGGCAAGCATGTACACACACGTAGGCACGCACTCTGAGAGGAAACAATGCGACCAGCCATCACTATATAGAATAATATACAATAGACACATACATACGTTCAAAGCACATTCATACACACACACACACACACACACACACACACACACACACACACACACACACACACACACACACACACACACACACACACACACACACACACACACACACACACACTCACACACACTCACACGCATACGCTCACACGCATACGCTCACACAAACATACATCCCACACGCGCCTACGTGTGTGTGTGCGCTTGTGCACGTATAGTGTTTTTACACCATAACAGAGACATACCTGTTCACCAATACCAGCATCATTTCTCAACCACCTCCGCACCTTGTTAATGCACACACAACACACACACACACACACACAC
>NC_068985.1:109780708-109783332 GCF_001194135.2 Octopus bimaculoides
CACACACACACACACACACATAGAGTAAGTGACATTCTTTCAAATCATACTTACACACACACACATACATATACTCTGACAAATTCACATCGCTGTATACTGCTTATTCACTTTCCATCTGAGGTTTTTACAAAGTAAGATGGGGAATTCAAGGAGTTCACTTGAGCGGTCAAACCATGCTTATCCGCGATCGAACTACTACCGCCGTCATCCGGGGTTACGCTCAGAACCGCATATCGACAAGGTCGAGGCCGATCTTACAGCATTGGCGCGAGAAAACGGTAATATCACGATGAATATTTTTCTTTCAGTTATTATTGCTATTGCTTTCATCATCATCATCATCATCATTATCATCATCATCATCAACATTAACACCATCATTAACACCATCACCACCACCAAGCACCACCCCATCATCATTAACATCATCATCATCATCATCATCATTAACACCATCACCACCACCAAGCACCACCCCATCATCATAATCATCATCCTCATCATTATTACCACCACCACCCCATAATCATCATCATCATCGTCATCATTATCATCACCATCACTATCACCGTCATCACTTTCATCACCTCCCATCATCACTGTCATCACCATCATCATCATCATCTTCACCACCACCTCCACATCGTCATCATCCCCCACATCATCATCATCATCATTGTCTTTAGTATTAAGGTAATTGCTATTATCTTATCGTCATCATCATTATTATTATTATTATTATTATTAATTAATTAATTATATTTTTTAAGCTGGCAGAACCGTTAGCACGCTGGACGAAATGCTTAGCCGTATTTCGCCCGTCGCTACGTTCTGAGTTCAAATTCCCCCGAGGTCGACTTTGCCTTACATCCTTTCGGTGTCGATAAATTAAGTACCAGTTGTGTACTGAGGGTCGATCTAATTGACTGCCCCCCCTTCCCACCAAATTTCAGGCCCCTTGTGCCCATAGTGGAAAGGATTATCATCATCGTCATCATCATTATTATTATTATTATTATTTTATGTTTGACTTTTGCTTTGCATTTGTACAAGTTGGATCCAAGTCTCACCCAGAGACCTCAAGAAACAACAAGTTAGAAGTTCATGTAGGTGTTATGCCTAGAGTACCATATATTTGGATTTGTACAGTTTTGTTCAAGTGAATGTTTAAGAAACCATAAGAAAATTATGTGTTTGCTTTAAAATTTGAGATCACATAGACAGTATTTTACGTAGGATATGGGCAGTTCCCATGAGCACTATCTTTTGAACGTCAGCCATTTTGGGGTTTCCTGGTATCTGAGCTAGGTAGTAATCAGCCCGTTTCGCTGTCATTCCCAGGGTACCTATGACAATAGGTATTGTTTTCGTCTTCAGATTCCACATTTTATTATTATTATTATTATTATTATTATTATTGTTATTGTTATTATAAATTATTTCCTCTGCTTCCGCGTAAATTGTTGTTGTTGTTTTTGTTGTCGTTATTATCTTTCATCATGATCATCATTTTTGAGATAGAAATATGTCTGGACCGAGGTATACTTCTCTTCTATTAAATTTACCTTCCATTGTTATCGATTGTAATACAAAAAAAAAAGAGATAAACAAATACACGCGGATAAACAAATCTCTCTCTCGCTCTCTCTCTCTCTCTCTCATGCTCTATAAATATATAGTACTTACACATGCTGACAAATATATACATATACATGTGCTGCTTAACTAGAGAGATTTTGTTTGTTATCGGCCTTTATCATTCTCACATGTTTCTCATAAGGGGTCATTTTCGTTTTAAATCATGTACTCTTTTAATTTTAAGTTTATAAAACGAACGGCATTATTTTTCTGACTTTCAGCCTCATGCATACAGTTGAAGTTTTATATACTGTTGGCATTTATACTTTTCAATTGTGTCAAATCTGTTATAACCATTAGTTGTGTTATTCCTGAATGTGAACGACAGTACCATGCTGGATACTAACTAGGACAGGATCTTTTAATTATAAACGAAGAATAAAATAGAATATCTGTATCCATAAGGTTAGTGAAGGCATGTGGCTCGTTGTTAGAGTGTTGCATTCGCGATTACAAGATCGCGGTTTCGATTCCCGAACCAAGTAGTGCATCGCGTTCTGGAGCAAAACAGTTTATTTCATGCGGCGGCGCATGGCTTAGTGGTTAGAGTGTTGAACTCATGATTGTAAAATTGTGGTTTCGATTCCTGGATCTTGAGCAAAACATTTCATTTCACATGAGTAATCCTACGACGGACCGGTGTCCCATCCAGTTGGAGAAGGGAATATATATCTCATGAAACCCGGAAACCAGCCCTTATGAATCGGCTTGACTCGAGAAGGTAACATACCTTCTATATATATATATACTTTATTTCATGTTGCTTCAGTTCACTCATCTGTAAAAGTGAGTAACCCAGCAACGGACCGGCATCCCGTTCAAGTCGATTGTAGTAATCTCGATCACTTATACACATGGAAACCGGATAACCGGTCCTATGTGCCCTAGGGTTCAACACAATAATGTCCAGGAGACTTATTCACAAGGCTACTGATGTGTCTGCATTCTCACTGACATATTCACATACGATACTGTATATATAT
>NC_068985.1:109783651-109785140 GCF_001194135.2 Octopus bimaculoides
ATATATATATATATATATATATATATATATATATATATACATACATACAGTCTACGAGCTGGCAGAGTCAAATAAAATGCTTAGTAGTATTTCTTCCTATTCATTCATTGCGTTCCCAGTTCAAATTCATTGTCAATAGAAACAGTACCTATTGATAAAAGCAGAGTACTGGGGTGGACGGTATTGAATAACCTCACCCCCTCAAAATTGCTTGCGTTGTGACAAAATTTGAAGCCCTTCTTAGTAATAACATTGAGGCAGCATGCTGGCAGAAACTTTGGCACAACGCCATCGATGACAGAACTGTTTTATCACGGGATTTCGGCGCATTTTATTCCTCATCAGTTGCAGGCATCCACTAAGTTCGCATGCTGGTAAATTCTCCCTTTCACTGCTATGTATAGAAACAGCGATTATTTAGCGCAATGTTAGTGGATGCCTGCACTTGATAAAGAGTGAAAGAAACCTCCTAAATCGCATAATACACCAGTTCCGTCACCGATGCTAGACGATTCAGGTCTGTTACCGATATCTCCGAGCTTCTATACAGTAAGCGTCTGTACGAGAGACTTCCTCATCACAAATTTTGCAGTATTACGGTGCTCTTATAACACATCCACGTTAAATAGAATTTAAGGATTGTCATTCGGTAATAATTCTACTTCAGTCGTTAATATCGGAGTGAATTCAGAAAGAGACACGCTCATAAAAAAGGCTGTATTTGAAAATAAATTGAAGCAAATAATCTTGAGAATCCTTTTATTCAACCTATTCAATGAATTCAACGTTAGCAACAATGGCTGCTCCAATGTAGAGTCGGAAGGGTTGACATGTCCGAATCAAATTTACGAGGGCATGCTGAAAGTTCCTGACTTTTGGTAAAAGAAAATACGAGCGGATCACTTAATTATGATTTTATCGAAGATATTCCCCTCTCAAATTCACACATCTATTCCTTCAGTTTTCCTAAGCTCTGTAAAAGAACTCGGTATCCCGAAAGGCCTCCAAACAGCGGGAAGAAAAGGAGCGGCCTTACAGTGAAGAGTATAAAGGCTGTGAGAGAGGACAGGAGGGAGAAGTGTGGGGTAGCTGAGGGGAGGTTTATCACAACGCATCATGTCTAATCCGTTGGTGCAGAATATGAAACTTGGGTATGAGATTGAGCCACTTCATTATGTGATCTAGAAGGCAAAATCAATATCTATAATAGTTAGAAGTAAGAAATAAATGGGAATTGACCGTCCATTTTTAGAAGGCCAATAAATTATAGTAGACCGAGCTTAGATATGAACATTTTTCAAAAATCTTTTAATTATATCAGAAAAAGACTCTAACAGGTTAAAACAGATGATTATTGTAAAGTGCGCCAGTCACGACGAGCATAAAGGTCAATTATATACATGCATACAAACACACATACATACATACATACCTACATACATACATATACACGTATATATATATATATAAATATATATATATATATATA
>NC_068985.1:109785735-109787983 GCF_001194135.2 Octopus bimaculoides
TATATATATATATATATATGCATATATCTATGAATTCGTTTATGTATATGAACAAAGGAAGATTTGTACGAGCAGATTCAATACAAAAATTTAAGTTTATGATTCCACGATTGAATATTTCATTACACCACCAATTTCCTATGAAATTATACATCATGAAATATATGAAGTATACACGCATAGACACACATACATACATACATACATACATACATACATACATACATACATACATACAGTGGAACAAGCGTCTCATTTTCTTAGAAATATGCGGCCGGTGAAAATATGCTGTTGCAACTACATTCAGGAAGAGAAAATATTCTTGTAAATATACGTGAATGAATGTCTATCTATGAAGAAGTATAGGTGTGTGAATGTATGTCGTTAATTCAATGTGTGTAGGCTTCTTAACGTAACCAAAAGGAAATGTGAAGACTAAGACAATAGTGAATGCACTGCGTAGGAAATAAAGTAAAGGTCGCTTAAGTTCTCTCTGTTTTCATTTCTCCCTCTCTCCCTCCCTCTTCCTCTTTGTCGCTTTTTCCATAGTGTAGTTTGTGCGTGTGTGTGTGTGTGTACTTGTGTGGGTTTGTGCCTCTGTGTGTGTGTGTGTGTGTGTGTGTGTGTGTGTGTGTGTGTGTGTGTGACTATCCTATTAAGCACCATCTGGTTTCGGTATCAGTACCAAAGCGCCTTCCAAGCTTATTAACATTCCTCGCCATGATAGCTTCTTTGTATGCAGGTTTATTTCGGGCGCTTATATGCATACAAGTACACACACACACACACACACACACACACACACACACACACACACACGCACGCACGCACACACATGCACACACACACACACACACAGAGGCACTGTCGCCACTATTGCGGCTGTTTAACTGCACGTTTCTGTTGCAATCTGCTATTTCGCAGATCTACATATAGTTTGAGTAAATATATGTGTGGCTGTGTGGTAAGAAGCTTACTTCCCAACCATATGGTTCCGGGTTCAGTCCCACTACGAAGCAACTTGGGCAAGCGTCTTCAATTATAGCCAAAAGCACACCAAACCTTGTGAGTGGATTTAAAGAATACACATACATACATACATATATGTATGTATGTATGTATGTATGTGTGTATATGTTTATGTGCTGTGCATGCGTGTGTTTGTGTGTGGCTGTATAGGCGCAGGAGTGGCTGTATGGTAAGAAGCTTGCTTCCTTACTGCATGCTTCCGGGTTCAGTCCCACTGCGTAGCACCTTGGCAAGTGTCTTCTACTAATAAGCTCGGGTCGATCAAAGCCTTGTGAGTGGATTTGGTAGACGGAAACTTAGAAAAGCCCGCAGTATATATATAAAATATATATGTAAATTGAAAACAGAACACAAAGGATATCGCAGTACACGTGTTAAAGCTTGAAACCACAGCCCAACAGCCTAATCATTAAGCCATGCATGCGCTTCACTTATATTGTAGTAATGGTATAAAATATGAAAAGAAGAACCAGCATGTCTATCGGCCTGAGGCCGAAGCGTGTCTATTAGTGATTGAGAGCTAATCAACCGAGTGGCCCTTCTCTGGGTGCGATCTAAGACATCTGTATGCATAGCAGCAGTACTGTCCCAGATATAGAAACAGTACTTCATTGTGAGCTTCATTTGAAGCTGTTAGACTCAGCAACTTTAGGTAGTTTCTAACACTGCATACCCTTATTTTTTATTAGACGGTGATGAGATTTCTGTGGAACTCGGCTGTTATTTCTAGTCGGTTGACTCATCATATACTGACACTTTCATTGTTTCTACAGTATAATACTATGATATGTTTAATGTATCTTACCGCGTGAGAAAAAGGCCGAACAGTTATGTCAGCAAGAGGTGACACTCAGCTGTAACACATATGATTAGTGTATTGTACAACCTCAGTAAAAAGGCGGAGCACTTAACTTGGCAAGCGATAACAATCCGCTCTAAAATACATGTTCAGTTCATCCTATCGCTTGGGAAAACGGGCGGTACAATACATTGTAAAATATATGCTTAATGTGAAGAAAGCGGGCAGATACAGTTATGTTGACATACTATTAAGTATTGGCAGCAACGAACTATTTTACAAGTTATATCGTCGAACCACTTCCATATGTATGTGTGTATATATATATATGTGTGTGTGTGTGTGTGTGTGTGTGTGTGTGTGTGTGTGTGTGTGTATATGTATATGTATATATATCATTATATATATATATATATATAT
>NC_068985.1:109789216-109790828 GCF_001194135.2 Octopus bimaculoides
TATATATATATATATATATATATATATATATATATATATATATATATATGTATGTATGATAGACTTAGTCATACATCGTTGGTCAAGTGGACAGGATCCTGAGTCGCGACACTTGCAACTGGATTCAGGCTCTTGGTATTGACCACGTATAATGATACTCTTCATGCTGGGGCAGTTGCTTAATAATTTCACAGAACGCCTATTAGATATTTTTCCTGTATTTGTGTGTTGCTGGAAAGTGCTTGTTTAGCAGAGTCAAGAATTTTTTTACCAATGTTGGTTTTTATACTGCGGGAAAAGGGAGGGGCGAACCAAATAACTTTCCTTGGCATAGGTCTCTTATCATCCTGGTTGATACTAGAGTGGTTGATGCCAGTAGATCGATTATTAATATTTCGATTATTATTAGAGCGATTATATTAATTTACCTCGAAAATTTATTTGGAACAAGAGAGGTTAGACAATCTGTTACCAATATTAGCTCTCAGGTTTTTTAAATATTACAGGGGGTGACAAGACTGTTTATGTATTTATGCGAGTTCCTCATTAAGCTTGTGGAAAGGTTTATACGAGGAGAAGCTCCAATCTAGGGAAACATCTAAATAATTATCTATAGAGAGATTAGTAGCTACTGTAATCTTAGGTCCTAATTTATTAAAAATCGAAATTAGTTGCTTCTTAAATCTATCAGAGGTGTACAATGCTCGAAATGAGGAATAGGCAACCGACAACTGATGAAGGGTCGTTCTTTATGTTACTTGCCCTGTTTTCCATTTGTTTCTCTCGTTGTTTGCGTATTCAACTTATTTGTTTTCGTATTTCATGTTGTTTACTGTTTGTGACATCCTGTACCCATATATGCATGTATATATGTGTGTGTATGCATTATATGCATATATATATATATATATATATATATATATATATATTATTTATAGTATGTATGTATGCATGTATGTTTGCATCTGTGTGTTTTTGTTTCTCCCCCCACCATTGCCTAACAACCAATGTTGGAGTGTCTACGTCCCCGTAACTTAGCGATTCGACAAAAGTAGCAGACAGAATAAGTACTAGACTTTCAATTGAATAAGTCCTGGGATCGATTTGTTCTATTAAAGGCGGTGCTCCAGCATGGCCGCAGTAAAATGACTGAAACAAGTAAAAGAATAAAAGAATATGTATCTATGTGTGTAATATTTGCTTAGATGTAGGGAGGGGGTGCGAAAATTGTATCGGGTATTAAAAAGAACAAAGAGATGAAAGGAAACTCGGTTCGCAGGAAATTTTATTTGTTTAGTTAAAAGCGAGAAGACAAAATAATATATCAATAGGAAAAAAACTAAAAAAACTTAACATAAATATATATACACACAAACATATATATATATATATATGCATACATATATATATATATATATGTGCGTGTGTGTGTGTATGTATGTGTGTATATATATATATATATATATATATACACACACACACACACATATACATGTGCATATATATGTATATATATATATGTATGTGTGTGTGTGTGTGTAAATATATATACATATATATATGCATATATATATACATATATATATATATATATAAATATATATATATATAT
>NC_068985.1:109791965-109792877 GCF_001194135.2 Octopus bimaculoides
ATATATATATATGTATGTACATATATAGTACTAAAGATCCCAGCAATGCCATCGCGCTTCAGGACCAGTTACTGCAACAGCTTGGGATTCAGGGGCCCACAGCTTTTTAATATTCTCCCAAAGAGCCTGAGGAATCTGCACAAAGTAGATGTAGGAGTTTTTAAATCAAAGCTGGACCTCTTCCTATCGAGAGTCCCAGATGAACCTACCTCGCGGCAGAAGGTGCAAATGAGGGTTGCTAAATCAAACTCCATTCTTCACCAAGTGCCACATATTGTAAGAGGCTCCCTGTAATAACAGTGTAGCAACATGGTGGTGCATCAGCATGGCCGCAGCTCTAAGCTGAAACTATAAATAAAATAAAAATATATATATATACACATGGTGCGTTTTAGGTGAATAGAGTTTACCACTTTAACTAGTCAGGGTAGCAACAAAATGAAAAGTTTGTTTGCACGTTTCGGGCGTTGAACGAAAACTTCAGTATTGACTTTACAGATAATATCTGTTAAATTTTGGTATGTACGGGTTAGAGAGGGCGAGAGAGAGAGAGAGAGAGAAAGAAAGAGAAGATAGAGAGAGAGAGGAGTATGGCAACAACGATGACGACAGGGACGACAATCGATGACAACAAAGATGACTACTACGACTACTACTACTGCTGCTGCCACCGCCACCTTTGATACTGCAAGTAGTAGTAGTAGTAGTAGTAGTATTTGTTGTTGTTGGTGGTGGTGGTGGTGGTGGTAGAGAGAAGCAAGGGGTAGCAAGTCCAGCCGAAAGACCGCAATTGACAAACAACGACCATATACAACTTGTTTTGGCAGTTACGGAAAAACAGCAGCAACAAAAATTACTACTACTACTACAGATAATAAATATGATAATAGTAGATGTAGAATAAGGGGGATG
>NC_068985.1:109793453-109795421 GCF_001194135.2 Octopus bimaculoides
TATATATATATACATATATATATATATATATATATACATATATATATACTCATTAGGTGTTCTAGTTGTAACATATACACTATTTATAACGTGACCATCTTCTGTTTTCTTATGGAACTTTTGTTTCTAAAATGTTAGCCTGGCATACGCGCGCACACACAAATACACACACATAGATACACACATGCACGTAACACATACACGCATGCACGCATCACATACACGCATGCATGCATCACGCACGCACATACATAGAGGGTACACTGTCGCTCTCTTTTGTCTTTTTCGACAGTAGATATCCGTAGCCGATCTATGCTTGCTGAAGACTAACGATCAGTGTTGACTCCGCTGGTGAAATTGCCCATTAGCAACTAATCTTTTTGACTTGGGATTTCCTTTACATTCCCCTGCATCTTCCATGGTGATGTTGAGTTCGTAGATATCTTCCCCAACACGTCCAGTCTTCTGGTGCAGGCCCTGCTACGAACCTCTTCCAACCTGCAGCTGCTGTCTCGAATGAGGTTCAAGACTCCGTAGGATGATATAGTGCAAGGGGTCCGCAACCCCTTTTTATCCATGGAACCCTTTGATTACTATTTTATTCTGGTAGACTCCTATAGACAATAGTTTTATAGAAACTTCTTTCAAAGTCCTTATTTTGTCTTTCATACATTAACTTGTATAGGTTGAACATGCTAGAAAGAAACCCAGCTGTTTCTTGCTATACATATCAATACATACATCTAAAGCAACATTTTTTCATGGGCTCTTTTAAAATTTTATTTTGGATCCCCAGTTTACTATTTTGCTGTATCGATGCCAAAAATTCTTATATGGAACCTCAGGGGTCATATGAATCCCACCTGTGAACCACTGATCTAGTGGAAGACGGAGGACATGTCCATGTAGCTGTGAGTTGGGAGGCTGCAGCCTGGTGTGTGCACGCACGCAATTCTTTGTTGGAAACGTGATGGTATTATCTGATTTGATGCTCTCGGTAGTTCTCGGGGCTCTGCTATCGAAGCCGCCGGCCCTCTTTGCCAGAATCTTCGAAAGAGAGCATGTTTCTTCTCCATTCTTGTGACGACGTCCCCAGGAAAAGAAGTAGGATCTCCCAAGACATAAATAGAGGTAGTCTGACCGTGGTAGGAGTGTTGAGTAGCAGTCGAGTAGCGGTTGTGTAGCTGTTGAGTAGAGATCGTCTGAAGGTGCTAGATAGAAGTAGCTTGAGACATAACATCCATAGAGGTGAATGGAGAGAAGCCGATGCGCTGTCGAAGCAGAGCTTCATCTTCCAGGACACAGAACAGTGGTGTCAAACGGGCATTTATAGGGAGTACGTGACCCCGGCAACCAGACCACATCTACGGTTGACCTCCGAGGTTACATCACCTCAGGTAGATGAAAAACCTGACAATTTCCACGACATTGGGCCAGTATGGAGAGGGGGAGGAGAGAGTCACCTCGAACATGCTTCTACACATATGTAGTTTGCTTACGTATGTGAATGTGTCTTGTAATATATATATATATATATACAGAGAGAGAGAGAGAGATAGTAGGGATTTAAAAGCCACTGCTGATGATATCAGTAGACGGATACAGCGAATGGGGATTAAATGGCATACTACAAAACGTATACTCAAACTTGAAGTTATTATATACATACGTTCATATATACATATATACAATAATTTCATTTATTTGCCACCAGAGCATACATATATACATGTATGTATGTATGTATGTATGTATGTATGTATGTATGTATGCATGTATGTATGTTTGTATGTATACACACACACACACACAAACACACCACTCCTACGTTTAAAACAAACCCATCTTAAGCTAAACAACATCTTATTAAAGAGAAATCCTTATCCCTACCAGAGCTATCGGGTGAAGCTTTTGCGGAAGAAACAAAATTAGTTCTGACAGTGTCGTTCATTTGTTTTACATATATAT
>NC_068985.1:109796372-109798003 GCF_001194135.2 Octopus bimaculoides
TATATATATATATATATATATATATATATGCATGTGTTGTATGACTATTTGGACAAATATAGGATTCGTTGAAACTGAATACCCGAATTCCTCTCATGATGCAATTTCTGGTACTCCACCCTTTCCCTATTGTCCAAGAATCCTGACTTTCACACACTCGACAAACATTATCAAACGATCCCATATATTTTTCAGCTAAGGTAACTCTTCTTTGAATCGCAATAACTAACCGGTATTTAGATTAATCGCCTACACATAGCTTGATATTACCATATGATGTGTGTGTGTGCGTGTGTGCACATACAGACAGACAGATAGATAGATAGATAGATAGATAGATAGATAGATAGATAGATAGATAGATAGATAGATAGATAGATAGATAGATAAAGAGAAGGGCACACAATACGCTTTGTGGGAGTTATATGTATTATTTAAAACAGTTAGATTCGGCTCCATGCATCTTAAGGTTACGCGGGCTTCTAACAGAAGCCCAACCCAATCTAAAACCTGATATATATATAAATGCATGTATGTATGTATGTTTTTATGTATGTGTGTATTATTCGTATATTCGTATTATTTAAAGACCTTCTTAAACTGTATATTTATTTGTAGTTTTGCAAGCGTGGATGTCTCATATTTTTCCCTTATGCAAGTCGTATTTTCAGACCATACTTTTACAGGCAAAAGTGGTAGCTTGGCGTATACACGAAGACAAATTTGGAGAAACTAACAGTTGTATGTGAAATGCAACAGGATTTGATAAGATAGTGACGATGCGACAAAGTTTACTCTCCATGTTTGCATGTATATTTATATGTATGTATGTGTTGTGGCAAGACTACAACACCTGATAAGAATAGACGGGACGACTACATATAAACAGTAGCGCTCTGACGTAGTCGGCAGTTCGTAGTTTGGTCTTCGAAGTTCAGGTACAATTTACAGTCTCAGTGTGTTGGAAATATTGATTGTTGGTTCGTTATGTGTTTGTTGCTGCCAGTATTTCTATTTTGTATTGTTATAACACTATTACAGTGTAGTCTTTATGTATCATCGACAATATCAATCGTATTGGAGGCTTAAGAATATATATATATATATGAAATATATATAGGAAATCGACGGTCGGTTGTTAGTGGTATCAAAACATTTATACAATAGTTACATAGAAGCAAGTAGACATATAATTAATCAGAGGGATATGAAAATCAGGAAAACACGGTTTCATATTAAGGTTCTTACGAATAAGTGAGAGGAGGATACATTAAAACTTTACAGCTGTTTCTGGTGTCTACTGTTCAGTCAGTACAACAATATGCATTGTGAATACCTATACATTAAGTAAATTGGTGTTTACAAATGTCTATCTCTAATATATGCTACGCCTTTTTGGCGACGCATTCATAATTTGATTACAGGAAAAGTGAAGCTTTCAGTATGTAATTGTCCTAATTGAAGAACACTGATGAGGTATTTCTGCAACTGTTATGAAATTATTATGTAATTTTGTTGACATGCTTGTATGTTCTATAAAGCATTAAATACTATACCTGTTTTCTGAAAATTATTATTCCCCATACCTACCTACCTACATACATACATACATACATACATACATACATACA